>NC_044905.1:84897063-85100638 GCF_001633185.2 Quercus lobata
AAAAATCACCAACAACCGGTTGTTGGGGTACATTTTTTTATACCTAATATTATTTAAAAAAAACACCTATTTATTTCTTTTCAAATGCCACAAACAAATTATTGGGCATGCCTAAATATTTTTTAACTATTACTATGCTAGCCCATAACCGTTCTCATTTCTATCACAAAATTGGGCTATGAATGCAAAACTCTATAGGACCTAATATCTTTTCATAAAGCCCAAATTATTTATTAAGTGAGATAAAATCTAATTCTTTCTAAAGCCCAAGAATTTTATATTTAGCAATTTTTGAAAAAAAAAACTCATGATTCAAATTCATGACAATACTATTTTATCAATGGGATTCAACCCCGTAATCAAAGCCCATGATTCAAACACGTGGCAAATTATTCATCAAAAAGCCCAGTTCCCACTAACAATATAAAAAATTTAAAAAAAAATTAAAAAAAAAAAAAAAAAAACCAGTTTTCACTGGCAATATCAAAAGCCCAATTTTCATTGGCAATGTCAAAAGCTAGTCCCCACTGGCAATATCAAAAACCCAATTTTTATTGGTAATATCAAAAACCTAGTTCTCGCTTGCAATATCAAAAGCCCAATTTACGTTGGCACTATTTTATCAAAAAGCCCAAGATTATTAACACTTGGCAAAGAAAAATATCATGGTATAATTATTTCTTAAATGTTACTATGGAAAAAACCATGGCAATCGTCTTATAAAAACTTATAGGAAGTTATCTTGAAGATTATGTTCTCATATTATAAACCCATGAAACACATGGTCATCATTTGCATCACAACATCTGTAATATATATCTTCAACGCTCATAGTAAATATTCAATCCCACAAGCTTATCATTTAAATTATGATATGATTATTAGAAACTATGAACATTACTTACGATATGGAATTCATCATAGTAAATGTATTTACGAAGGTATTTTGAAACTTATCCTACTGTTTCAACATTACAACTAATTACCTAAAGGCCCATTGCAAGTGTCTATGAAAACCCAAAAAATATTTACTAATAAAAGTCCATGAGGAATGAAAACCCATGGCAACATGTGTTGTTGATATTTATTTTGTAGGATGCACACAACTCAACCCAAAGGAACCAACCCATGTGAGCAAGCCCAATCCAAAAGACCCCAGCAAGAGGTAGAGGATTGAAAGTGGACAACCAGCACTTGTTCATCCCTGACCAAGGTACAATTGGAGGCCCCTACAAGAGAACCAAGTCTTTGAGGATGAACTAGGGGCTATCCCATCAGCTTACTGTCACCCTCTACCTGACGTGAACAGTGCCCGAGGGTTGTGATATTAGCTGAAGTCTAAAGGGTGATGGAACTCCATCATCTATCTTCCTCAAGACTGTATCTCTAGTGGAAGGGGGACTAAAACCAAGTTATCCAAATTTCAACAGATTGATGCTATAAATGTAAAAAAAGTTCAAGATGTGATTAATGTGTTTCATGTGCCAAGCTCATGAATTTAAAGGGGAAAAATTGGGAACATGTGGTATGGAGGGCATAAAGGGATCTCAAGCGGAACCCCCTGAAGTGGATTTAAAGTTTGACACCTGGCTTAGGGTGTTGAATCCTACTTCTTAGGGTTCCAACCTCAGTTGTAGCACTAGGATTCATTCTTAATACTTGCCTTAATCCCATTGGTTAAACTCAGCTCCAGAGATCTTGACATTTAATGTAGAACACCCTAAAAACCCACCGTGTGGCATATTACCCAAAGAAGTAAGGCAACCCCAAAACTAAATCTCCTACTTCTAGCCAAATCCTAGGTTGATTAAACCTGATTCCTTGCCTCTAATCAATCCTACGTTTTTTGGATTCTTGTTAATTAATGCTTCTCTAAACTCCATTATAAAAACATAAGTACCTCAGCTCATAAAGACACAGCTACTCCCTTTGAAACTTTCTGATTTGTTGGCTATTTTGCTCGTAATTCATCTCTCCCCAAGCTTACAACCCATTCCCCTTAGCCCACACTCACCTAACCTCATACATTCTTTTCCTCCTTTACACAATCACAGCTCATAAATGTCTCCCAATTAGTCACAAACAGCCCACTACTCACTAAAACCTTAACCTCAATATTAATTTCATCTCACTCACTCAAAATAGCCCACATTACTTCATTCATGCCTTATGCACACATACTCACCAAAATCTTAGTTTAATACTTGCTGCATTGAGCTGGGATCTCTCTCTCCCTTCACACCATGCCAATTAATCCTTTTTTTCTTCTCATGGAACCTTTAATTTTTACTTTTTGTTTTACAGTTGAAGAATATAATGTATTTGTAACAATCGAATTCTTCCCTCACATTGATGTAATGATGGCCAAAAGTACAATAAATTCCCTTGACCGAGACACGCATGGACCCCCAGGAGTGAACACCTTCCTAAATTTATTTAATCATTGACTGCTGGACCCTTAAGTGTAATTTCACCTTTATCACCGGAGGATTTACTTTTCTGGACCCTAAGTGTAATTTCACTTTCACCGCTGGAGAATTTACTTTTTCTGGACCCTTAAGTGTAATTTCACTTTTACCGTTGGAGGATTTACTTTTCTGGACTCTAAGTGTAATTTCACTTTTACTGCTGGAGAATTTACTTTTTCTGGACTCTAAGTGTAATTTCACCTTTACTGCTAGAGAATTTATTTTCCTTGTATAATCAGGATAGGACCACTAACGTATTAATTAAGTATTGTAAAGTGTTTTTCTATTGGGCTTTTGTTGCTGTTTTGTCAAGTGCATCTTTTATGTCTTGCTTGGATAGGCTTGTCACCACACCAAAAGCTTTTGGGCACCATCTTAAAAGCCCATAGTTGAATTTTGGCTTGACTTCCCAATATTTTATTCAGAGGCATTAATTTCTCCCTTAACACTAGTCTTGCAAATACTAAGTATTGCAAAAAAATTTGCAATTATGCTATAGTGCGATTCTAAATGAGAATCGCACTATAGCTCTATGGTAAAACAAAATACTAATATTTTATTCATTTTCACTGTTTGCTTTATCAACTCCCCTCTCTCTCTCTCTCGTTAGTCACTCTCATCGCCTCTCTCTCTTTTTCTTCTTTTTCAATTTTGATTCTTTCATTCAATCTCTCCCCCTCTCTCATCCCTCTCTTCCCTTTTTTTCTCTTTTTTTTCTTTCTCTCTATTTTCCCTTGAATCAAGGGTTTGATGTGGTGGCAAATGGGTTTGATGTGGGTTTGATGAAGGCGTGATGTGGTGGTAGAGGTGTTGATGTGGTGGCAAATACAGTGGTGTGTTCATGGGTTTCTAGCATGATTTGCAGCGGCAAGATCAACATGGGTACGGTGATGGATTTGGTTATGAGTTTCTCTATATTTGCTGTTCGTGGTGGTGGAGGGTTTCCATGGTGGTGGGGATGGGTGATTGATGGTGGTGGAGACTGATGTGGGTTTGTGGTGCTGTGGTGGTGGTGGGCAGAGGGCAGTGAGCATGGTGGTGGCTGATGTAAGTTTGTTTGATTATTTTTTAATGGGTTTGTAGCTGGGTTTGTAGGTGTTTTTTGGTTGGTTTGTGCCTGTCGAGGACTATTTTTTCGCTCCACGTGATACTACTTCATTGGCAACCCATGTCACATTAACATATTATTGATTTTTTTGGTAAATCTATTTAAAACCCAAAATAAGGTCATATCTCATTCAACTACATGGATTGGGCTCACATGGTCTGTGAGATCTTTACTTCAAAAGGCAAATTCATGGTCCACATTTCATTTTCATCAATTGGGATCATAACCCATGATATCATCAACATCAACATATGGATCGAGCTTAAACAATGAGTCAAAACTCATGGCCCATATTACCTCTCTTACACTCATAGCAAGCGGTTTTTTTAACAAGAGCCCATATTTACACAAAATGACAACAAAACCTGAGATATTTCATCTCATCTTCAGCTTATGATCCAAGCTCATAAGTCTCACTGGGAAAATTTTGAAAGTCGTGGTTTGGAGGGCCAAAAGGTATGTTCAATAAAGCTCTAGCGGTTTAAAGTTGATAAAAGAAACATGTTGTTTGGCGTGTCTTCTCCAACTCCCTAAAGTCTGACAAGTCTGTGTGTAGCGGTTAACATATGGTATGCATCTCTTCTCACATAGCACTTTAGATGATAAAATTCCCCATTGCTCTTTTCCTAAAACTTAATATTCATCATATGACAAATGCTCAATATCTCTAGCCATCTAACTGCTGAGAAAATAACTGTTCATTCAATTCCCAATTGTTGCTATACAAATTTAGAAACTTCATTATTTTATTCTACATAAACTACATTACTATTTTCAGTTAAAATCCAACTCAAACACATGGCCTAATCTGATTGGCTATCTTTAATCTCCAACTATATACAAAATATTCATGATATCTCTAATACCCAGCTGCTGTCTATCACAATCAGACCATATATTTCTTTGCCAGCTGCAGAGCAGAGCATTAAATACTCTTCTTGCTCACCAAGATTAAGTCACAACACAATGAAACTTTAACTAGATCTCTAAATCTTCATTAACTTTTAACCAATCCTTCTATTACTTACTAAAAACATGTTGTAATAGAATCTTGAACCAAAGATACAAACACCCAAAAGATGAAACATTTTCAGCTGAACCCCAGCAGTATATTAAGTACTTGACACCTGGTTGGAAGTGATATCATCAACCATTTAATGTTGAAATCCCAGCAACCAGCTGCTATACCTAAAATAGCAAGATACCCTTCAAAGAGATCTTACCATTTTCAGCCAAATCCATGAAATAAATGCTGAATGTCCTCTCCAACAGTTTGAAATCACCCAGCTAACCTCATCTGCTTCTGCCTAAAGCAACAGCTGTCTTATAATAGATGTGACAGCTTTTTTAGAACAGATGTAACAGCTGACCTAGCAGCCTTAGGATTACTGATTTTCCACATTTAGCTAAAACCAAAACCAACTAAAGTAATTATCTTTTTCTTATCAAAATACCTTCATTTTCTGTTACTCTTTCCCCAGCAGCTCCTACTCAAAACAACAAGAATACTTTAAAACTAAACATACCATTTTTGGCCAAATCTTAAGATGAATTCTCTAAAGATTTATTACTATTTGAGACAAATTTTAGCTAATATTCTTTGCTAAAATACCCCCTTAAACTCAACTCTAAAGAGAACCCCCCACCAACACCTCAAGGGGGGACATCAATGGAGAGGAAGAACTCCCTCATAAACTTCTCCCTCCCTCTAATGATCTTGAAAAGCTCTTAATCAAGTTCCAAGCTTCTGAGTTTTTTAGTTCCCAAATTAGAAACAAAACTCTCCAACCCTTAATCCATAAATGCCCTTCATAAGCCCTTATACATCCTGCAGCAGTAAATCCCAGCAACATTGCTAAATGCACTACTTCACTATTACCTCTTTTATACTCATTCTCTCATTCTCCATATCCAAAAAATACGTCTATCTTACTGCTCTTATCTCCAAATACCTAAACACGTCTTCATACTTTTCTTTTACAAAATCTCTCCTCTTAGAAAGCAATCTCTACAACTTCTCCATTAGTTATAATCTCATATTTTTACTATCTTTAACCACCATATTTATCATACTTCCATATATCATACATACTACATCCCACAACACATTTATATCTTTTACAATCTCCACACTTCTCAGGAGATATCAAACACTCATACTAAAAGCCCTTCTCAAGAAAGACATAAGCTTCTAATACTAAAGTCCTTCTCTTAGAAGGCATAAGTACTCCATACAAAAACCCTTCTCATGGAAGGCAACACTATTCATAACTTCACAACAACTAAAAAAGAATTGTAAAGGGAAAAACTCATTTAAGTGCATGATAAGAGGGGCAAGCTTAACCAACCCCTACACACAGTTGGGCATACTTTTTCTCCCTCCAGTTGCACCAATTTTTCCCCCTTAATCTTGAAGTTATCATGACAAACTGCCTCTCTACCACTGGGGTCACTCTATTGGGATATTATCAATTCACAGAAGCTGTATAGCTGGGGCTACAAACCATCAAAGATAAGTAACTCTGCTTCCATATCTTTAAATTTACATAACTGAGTACATGATTACTTCACATTTAAATACATATTACTTTATTCCAACTACTATTACAACTATTAACCAAGGCTTAAACTCATTTAAATGCATGATAAGAGAGGCAAACTTAACTAGCCTCTATTGCTGGCATTCTGCTAAAATCCTATCAGCTTACTGATGCTACATAACTTGAGCTATAAACCATACAAAGATAAGTAACTTTGCTTCCATATCTTTAACTTTACATCATTAAGTACATGATTACTTTACTTCTAAATAAATATTACTTTATTTCAACTGTTATTACAAATACTAATCAAAGCTATCATATCAAATGCATATTACATATTTATTCAACCATTATCATGATTCTTAGATTTTGGCTTTAATGGTTTTGTAGGCTTAAAAGTATGCTAGTAGTCGTTGGTAGTCGTTGGACCACGTGGCCCAATGTTAAGTTTCGGATGCAACTCCCCAAACAGAACTCGGGCCTAGTAAGGTCATCCTTCCAACAGACCACACATGGCTGGGCAACCGAAAAAGGCCCCCGAATAGTGCCTGGATATTTGGTGGGTTTTTGGTCATGGTGGTTGTTATGTGGTGGTGACTGGGTTTTTTGATAATTTTTTAATGGGTTGTGGCTGGGTTTGTGGTTGGTTTGGGGGTTGGTATTTGTTGCGATTGTGGTGGGTTTAGGGTCACAGTGGTTGGTGTGTGGAGGTGGTGTGGATGAGAGGGTAGTTGTTGTGTAGAGGTGTGGCCGATAGAGTGACAAAGAGATAGAAATTAGAAATAAGTGGTAGATAATTTTATATTATTTTGTTGTATAATTTATATTATTTTAGTGTGTACTATTGTAGAAATAAAAGTTGAAATGTTGGAAGTATTATAAAATGGTATGGTATAACTGATAAAGTAACTTAAGTAACTTTTTGAAAGGGTAAAATAGGATATAATAGGATTTTGTGATGGGGATGCTCTAAAGCTTTTAAAATTCTTTCACACCTAGACAATTTCTTATCTAAACAAAAAGACTATTATACAATGGGATTTTAATATATATATATATATATATATATATATTTAAGCATCCCAATTGAGAATGAAAGAGACTAGTATTAACTACTGAAAAAAGTTTATCTCCAAATAAGTTAGTATAAGTTTAACATTGTATAAGTTGCAACTTAGAATAATTGCGGTATGCTAAAGTATTCTAGATGAAAGGAAATTATTGATGGTTCATTTTACTATATTATCAAATAAATCTACCTCTCTGTCCCAATTATATATCTTGGTTTGAAAATATATGTTTAGTAATGAAAAATTTTACAAATCTTCTCAAATTAAAATGTCATAATATCTCGTTCAAAAAAAAAAAAAAATGTCATAATATCATTTAAGTTATATTAGCACGATTTTTAATAATTCTTTTGAGATAAGGATATTACGATAAGTTCAAGGAATGAAAACTTCAATTTTCAGGAAGTAGATATGTATTTTGAGCCTAAAAAGGAAAACCTTGTATGGTGTTTAGAGATAAAAGACTCTTCATTCGAAAATTAGAGATGATCTTTCAAAAAAAAAAAAAGAGATGAATGATATATTGTAGCCTGTTTTTATTACTCAAATTCTAATATTTATCTTTTTGGTTTTTTATAAAAGAGATTTTATTAAAGAGATTACGATATAAAAGTTCCTATACATAAATATCACATTTTTATCGTTTAATAATATGGGATATGTCATAGTTTATCCATTCTTTTTGGTGTGTGTTTGTTTCTTAAAAAAAAAAGAGGAATCTGGAGTAATTGTCACACATTACTTAAGATTTTTTTTTTTGAGAATGCATTACTTAAAACTTAAGAGTGGGTTATGTATAATATACTTGTCTCATAGTCTCACCCTCCATTAAAAATTATAATGGTTTTTTAAGTAGAGTTTATAGTGTGTTTTAGTATTAAAAACTTAATATGCATTATGTTATGTCATCAAGCATGTGACAACAACCACATACTTGTAAACCTTTCTCTCACAAATATGCAAGGCTTCACTAAAACAAAATCATTTACTATTGATGCGAACCTCAATAGACACGCTTTGAGACCCAACAAAAATATTGGAATATGTTGCAAACCTCAATCGACATACTTTGAGACCCAACAAAAATATTGGAATACTTGCCCAAGAAAGCTAAAATTCAGATTTTGATAGAAAACCCTGACCCAACGTTTATAAGTGAAACGCGAACCAAAGGTATAAGTAACACCTTGACCCAATGATTATAATTGAATCACGAACCAAAGGTATAAAGTTTGAACGCCACAAGGAAGAATCCCTAATAAGTTCACAGTTCTTGAAGAACCAAAAGAAGAGCAAAGCCTCACTTTTTCTGATTTTTATTCAATAATTCTCTATTACAATGAGTGCATGATACTTATAAGGCATGACTGAAAAATAGAAAATATGAAAAATGTAGTAAATAATAAAACCCTAAATAAAAGTTGATTTGGTCTGAAATTAGCATATCCAAAATAGGAAAATAGCTAAAAAAACGTTCTAAAAAATAAAAGCCTAAAATTAAGGTAGATTTGGTCTAAAATAATAAGTTCCAGAATAGGAAAAATGGCTATTAACTAATATGGGGCTGGAAAGTCAATCAGCCATTAATCCACGCCATAAATCACGCCCAATCAAAGCAGATCAGCCCTCAATAGCTTGGATTAAATTTATTACACCTTCATCTTCCTTTGAGCCAAGCTTGGAATATCCTGCGTTAGAATCAGCCCAAATCTCTTGAATCAGCCCATTAAGTGCTTCTTTGATCTTCTTGGATCTTGCTTCAGTAATAGGCCCAACTGGAACATGCAATGGATCCTTGAATGCTTTGTGATTCTCATCAACTATTCTCCCAAAGGCAATTTCATAACGACTACGGTAAAATATTAATAGTTGTTCTTCATGGAATAATTTATTATAACCAATAGAAAATTTACAAATTATAAGAAAAAAGACACGAAAAAGATTAATAGGTCTGACATTTAATTTTATAATAATGAAATTCTTCCCACTTATCATTTCAGCAAGAATTCGATATGGTTGTTATTCCTCATGATCTAGAATAAATATTGTAGGAGTATTAGGCCTGGGATTTCACTATTTATTTATATATTGGGCCTGTGGCCCAAGTCGAGGACGAGAGATTGTCCGAGGAAGATAAGTCTTTGACAGAAGAGATTGTGTTAGTAAACAAAAAGGTTAGTTTTGGTCATAATGGCTCAAGAGGGTGAGCCAAGGATAAATACCTCCTCAGCTAGCCAAAGTTGAGGTCCGAAGAGGTGGTCTGTCGCCCAAAGTAACGTTCCAGGAAGTTCCATTGATACGGATAAGCATTACAGAGATATCAGACATGAAAGAGTCCCAAAATATCTTAAGGGAAAGCTGCTGCCACTGCATTAAATACACTGTAGCTAACTCTTTGGCCGCATTAATGTGAAGACGATATCTGAACAGTGGCAAGCAGCCTTACAGCTACTACACGAGAATTAGGGAAGGTGCTAATAGGACAAGTATCAACACCAGCCATTTGGCATGCACGTGGTGGACAAGGATGAGAAGAGAAGGAAGTATAAAAGGAAGAAAAGGTAATAGGAAAGGGGGATCAAAAAAGAGAGAGAAAATTACTGTAGCATCAAGAACTGACTTTGTAATCAAACTTGAAAGAAATACATAAGAACAGATCTCCTTGGACTTTGCCGAGGACGATTTTCTTCATTATAAACTGTTTATTTACATTTTCTTGTCATTTAAACCTATTTTCGTGTTAGTCTAATTCATTAAAACCCAGTTTTCCAACCTATTATTTACAAATTCATTGTTTTGGGTTTTTTGGGCCTTAGTCCTTCCATCTGTTGGGCTAAGGATTCAAATCTGGTCCTTATAAATATAGAAAAACAATGAGCTTGACTTTTTAGTCGCTTTGTTTATTTTGATTTTAATATTTTCTAGAAAATGACTTATCTTATAAAAATTATTTTCTAAAAAAATATTTAATTTTTCTATATTTAGTAGCAACATTAAATAAGTTGGAAAATAATCTTTTAATTTCCCTTATTTAACTTTTCTTGAGATAAAGTTGTTTTCAAAAAAAAAATTAACTTACCTTGAGATAAAGTTAAAAAAAAAAAAAAGTAAAAAACAATATCTAAAAAATAAGTCATACTAGTTTTCATTTGACTCATTATTTATGATACTACCAAACACTAGAAAACGTAAAAAATTATTTTTCATACAAAAAGTTTTGATCGAAATAAATGGATGAAAACATTAAACATGTTTTTTTTGCTTGATCAAATGTTAAAAGGATGTAACTTTTTGTTGATGGCCATTTCGGAAGCCCAAGTGGAAGGGAGAAGCCCAACAACATGGACAGAAATGAGTTGGCAAATGGATAGAAAACTCATTAAGCCTAAGCGGCAGGAATAATGGATCACAGGCCCATGAGATAAACAAATAGGTCTTGAAGAGGTAAATAGGCTTAAAGGAGTCCGGAAAGAGAGAAAAAGCAAATCATGGGTAGTATATGATGTGGAAAAGTGAGAATGGGCCACGGCAGGCCCAAAGTAATGAAAGCAAAGAAAGTAAGGAGGTTGATGGCAAGCTTATGAACCCCAAGGAAGAGAAATAACGTAATTGGGCTGAGGAAGCCCAAAGAATTCAGTAAAAACCCATAATAATGCAAAGTTAGGAAAATGGCCGAGAAAGCTCAAGGAAAGCAAACAGGCCCAGGACGCCAAGGGAAAACAAATGGGACACAAGAGCTTGTTAGTAATGTAATACAAGAACCAATGGTCTTGCTAGGCCATTAGGGGAAGAATAAACGGCAGGTCCAAAGGGACCTAGCCAGATTGAAACAAAACAACTTCGCAGCAGGAATGATAGAGTGGTATGGCAGGAGATAGTAACAGGAAGAAGGGTGGGCTAAGGAAAAAGCAAAGCCCACCATCAAGCAAGGCCCAACCTCGAATAGGGTAAACCATAAAGGAAAGGGAAACCAGAAAATAGTTAAGAACGGACAGTAAATTGTGCAGACCAATCACGGCAAACGCATAAGCAGCAGGCAGATTTTGGACATACATGGAAGAGAGGCACGCACAAGGCCTAGATCCCACCAGCCCGTACCTAGCCAATACAGGACACGGTGAGGTCATGGGTCAGAGGTAAGAGGGCATGGTTTGGTGGTGGGGAGAGGGGAAAACCTATTTTGAGGTTCCTGCTAGGGCTCTTTTAGGGGAAGTGTTCTGTTGGGATGACATACCACCCAAACGGGCAAAGCTGAGCTGGAACCACTAGGTGCATGCCATGAGGGATAGGGAGAGAGAAGGCACCCACACCGTAGTAGGAAAGGGTGTCACGGTAGACAAACAAACAAAATAGCTTTCTTTTGTCTAGCAATGGGGAGTGGCTCACAGTCGGACCAGTGGTGATTGGCAGGTACACCTAAACTAGACAAAGGTGGTTGAAGGCTAAAATAGTAAAATCCGATCACGATAGGCACTATAAAGAGGCCCTTGTCGTGTACAGGAACAAGAAGAACGGTAAGCACTACGGAATTGAAAACTTGAAAGTCAGGAAATAGAAACAAGGATTAAGAAAAGAAAAAAAAAAGATAAGAAAAAGGGGAATATTAGAAAAGAAAGAGAGTGAGAACGGCAAGCAGGCATGCACCAATAGGTTAATTCCCTCTCTCCCTCTCAAAATCCTGCTCTCTACCGGAAACGAAAGGTATTCTTGGGTACCAACCATTCAGATCCACTTCCCTCAAAGTGATTAATTTCTACGGCAGGATCCCCTTGAGAGATTATTCACTTTGAGAAGGTGTGTTCTTCCCTCTCTGGTTTCGGTCCCGCAGATCAGACTTGATATGTTTTTTCTTAAGTAAGGTTTATCTGTTCATCTTAATAAAGATCTCAAAGTATTTGATTTTATTATTATCATCATGTCTGCCTGTCGCAACTCACTTGAAACAGTTCTGCCCGCCATAAGCGTGTTCTTGGTAGACGAGGTTTAGTTTGTGCACAAGCCAGATCAAGTTGAGTTGTAGTTGGACCGATCTCAACTCCTATACCCAGAACACTCGGGCCCAATACCGCAGGAGGTAGCCCAGCCCACTTTAACCAAAAAAGGCCCCCCTACACTTTTTATAAATAGAATTAATTTAACCAAAAACTCTATCATTTTCATGAATAATGAAACTATGAAGTTTATTTTAAACGAACATGTTCTAAATAATTCAAAACAATAGATTTCATAGCGAGAAATAAATTACTATTTTCATTAAATTAAGCAATATGTATTAAGTAAAAATACCAATATACTTGAGCACTAGCTAAGAGAATAGGCTATTTGCCTCCAATAGGCAGACAAAAATGAAAAATCACAAAAATTGCAATATTATAATACTTGAAGATCAGCCTATGATTTCGCAATTAATCCAATTTATGCATATTTCAGATGATTTAAGCTTCTCCCTTCAAAACACCTCAATTGAGAGAGTACATTTTCTAGAACTATGATAAGATTTAACTTAAATTATGTATTAATTAAAATTTTTTGTTAGTCTCTAAATAATAATAATAGAACCACTAAATGGCACGTGACATTTTGTGATTAACCTTTTGAATGTAATTTGTGGTCTTGATGCCATGATGTGGCAATTTACGATTGGTTGAGAATTTCATACTCTACAAATAATATAATTTTGAAAGTAACTAAAAGAAATTATCTCTTAAAATTTTTAAGAGTTTAAGAACTATATATTCTAATTGACTTTTGGCCCAAGGTAGGGTCTATTAGTCTTGCCCATGGACGAATGGATCATGATGGACTTCTTTTCCAAACCTATTTAGGCCAATGGGTGAGCACTAAGTAGCGAGTCATACTCTCTCCAAACATGTGGTCTACAGTGAGCCGGCTTCGTTAGGAATTCTCTAAATTTTTCTTTTCAAATTCTTATATTTTTACAACTCATTTTAGAACTATATAAATTCTCACTCAATTTTTCAAAGAATCTAGATATGCAAATATTTTTACGAAATTCTATCCTTGAAATTATATTTAGAGCTAATTTATTACTAATTCACTTTAAAAATATAGTTATTAACATTCCAGTTCAATAATGTAACCCTTAAGTTTGTCACATTATGAAGCCATATAAACACAATTGACTTAGATCATCCTACTTATGAAAATTCTTCAAAATCCAAAAATGCTATATTATGTTTTTGGAGCATTGTCACCATCCCTGGGTACCTTTGTAGTATATTTCCTTTCTTGTTAATTTGGGAGTAAAAAAAAACAAAGGAAGAAATAAGGTCATTCAAAGAAGGTTAAGCTGCATGAATGACAACATATGCTGAATTCAAAGAGCAAACATATAAATATCGAATTCAAATTTAGAAACCCAAGGGGTTGGCCAAGTTGGTTGGGCTCTCGATCTCAGGGTGCTTGTACTGGACCCGACTGAGTGTACTCTCCAGTTCGAGTCCTACTACTTACACTTTGAAAAGAATTTTTGGGCTAATGCTTTACCCCTTCTTGGGTTCACCTGGCGCGAACAGTGATTAGTCTTTTGTTGAAAGTCTTGAGGATACACTTTGCGAGAGCAAAAAAAAAAAAAAATCAAATTTAGAGAAAAGCATTGCCCATTGATTCTATTTCTTATTCATAACCTTAAAAATTAGGAATGTTTGAAATGATTTCTTGCATTAAGGGACAACCATTTTCCATAGAATCTCAAATATATTTTTATTGTTCGAACTTATTCTAATATATATATATATATTATTTCATTGTGTGTGATAAAAAATAGTGGTAACATAGTTCAATTCGAGGAATAATTCTGATAACAAGAACTTAAATTTATATTCTGCATGTCATAATGATGTCTTTTAAATAAGAAAATTATTATAAAAAAAAAAATAAAGGAAAATCGCTATTCAAATTTCAAAGGAAAACAGTAAAAAGGTTATTACTTTATTAGTAAGAAAATTCCTCGTAGTTTCCAAAGGAAAACTGTAAAAAGGTTTTCTCTTACTTTATTAATCGCTATTCATTCAGCCAAAAAAAAAAAAAAAAAATCGCTATTCAATATTCATCGTTCCCAAAGATCCAAACAAAGTCTAACCATTGTTTATCCTGGAAGACTAAAACAAAGGAAAAGCCACATGTTTATCCGGAAATAAAGCATATCTGATGATTCTGATCTACTATTATTGTCGTCTCCTATCCAAGCCCTTATTTGCTTAATTCACACAACTTTTCCTTATCTTTTTTGTTTTCACGACTTGATGAAAGGATAAATTATGAATGATGAATTATTATTTTACAAATTGATTGATATATTAATACAATATTTTAAGATAAATGTTACTTTCACAACATTTTTATAATATTTTCACAATAAATTATGAATGGTAATTTGTTATTGGTTCTAATTTTAATTCATAATTTAAATTATTTTTTTATTCACTTATAACAGCTAATAATAACTTATCATTTATAATTTTTTATGAAAGTGTTGTGAAAATATTGTGGATATAACATTTTTTATTTTAAAACACAAAAGAAATTTTTAAAAAAAATCAAAAATTGAGTACATAGTTCATGTCAATGTGACACTAATTATATTTACTATCACATTAATTTGTAAGTGTTTTTATAACAAAATTTAAACTAATTTTGTCATATTCCCACTTTTATTATCCCAATAAATCTAATATAACTCATTTTTCTAACTATGCAAAGATGATGAGATATGATTGTTGCACAATAAAATTGATGTTGATATGGACCCATGTAAGAATGATATGTACTAGTCACAAATATTTTTCTCAATGGTAATCACAATTTACTAAATTAACAATTTAACATGTTGTCAAAAAGATTTCCACCGCTCACAACTTATAACTTTAACAAGTCTTTAAAAAAAAAAGTGTAATTGGATTTCCTTGAGTTTGCATAAAATAACCCTTCAAGTTGGAAAATATATTTTCGTGCTTCAAGTATATGCATCTTTACCTCTCAATATGTGAACACCCGTATATTAGGAGAGAGAAAATACATACGATAAGAAACTTTGGTTCAAACGTAGCTTATACTAAAAAAAAAAAAAAAACTCATTAATGTTTTTTTGTTTTAATAAGTATTACTGTTTACTAAAAAAAAACTCATTAAAGTTTCAAAAAAAAAAACTCATTAATGTTTTTAACTATTGATAATGTGCCAAAAAAAAAAAATGACATGGATATCCTGATTAAAAATTAATAAATAAAGTAAAATATGTGGTATCTATCTAATATCTATTTTAGGACTGAGACATAAGGGCAGTGTCGGCAATTTGGCATATACAACTATGGGTCTGGTTGGAATCTGTTTATTTTGCTGAAATTGAAAATTTTTTGCTAAAAATACTATAGATAAAGGTAAAAGTTAACTGAAATAGTATAGTGAAACCCATATTATGTGAACACCCACATATTATGAGAGAGTAAATACATACTATAAGAAACTTTGGTTCAAACTCAGCTTATACTTAAAAAAAAAAAACTCATTAATGTTTTTTTTTTCTTTTTGATAATAAACTTATTAATGTTTTTTGTTTTAATAAGTATTACTGTTTACTAAAAAAACACATTAATGTTTTTAACTGTTGATAATGTGCCAAAAAAAAAAAAAATGGCATGGATATCCTAATTAGAAATTAATAAATAAAGTAAAATATGTGGTCTCTATCTAATATCTATTTTAAGACTGAGACATGAGGGCAGTGTCGGCAATTGGGCATATACAACTATTGGTCTGTTTGGAATCGTTTATTTTGCTGAAATTAAATTTTTTTTGCTGAAAGTACTATAGATAAAGGTAAAAGTTAGTTGAAATAGTACAGTGAAACATATGAATAGTATTAAAAAATACAGTAAGGCTCATAAATAATAGCAAAAAGAAACTTAATAGTAAAATAAACTGAATATTTAATTGGAGCCAAACACACCCTACAAGTCGGTTTACGTTGTGGATCACATTCCTTTCTTCCTCGTTTGTAACTAAAAGCAACCTGACCGCCCTTTTTGGCTTGTTCTACTCCTTGGTTTGTTCACTTTCACACTGTTTAATAAGTCTTTTTGCCAGCTTTGATGTCTGTCTCACTCTTTTTAATGCCATACCCAGTTGAAAACAAAGCGTCATTGATATTGTTTGTTCTTTGCTAGATCAGGTACGACGTTTGTATTTGATGTGATATATTATTGTGTGCAAGTCTGATATTTGTGTTTTATTTCATTGTTTTTTTTTATTTTTTTTTATTTTTTTTTTTAATTATCTGGTTTGTCCATGAAAATTGAGTTGGTACACTGTTTTACTCAAAGATTGTAGTTTTGTAAGGGGAAATGGCTGTTATTGCTTGTGGGAATGGAAATTAATGAGGTCAAGTTTTGGAAGCTGAAAATTCCTTTGTATTCGGAGTAATTTATGTTGATGGTCTAATTTTTATTATACTGTTTGTTGTTTTTATGGTCTGGGGTTACCTGGTTGTCCTATGAAAACTGAGTTGATGGCTGTTATTGCTTGTGGGTAATGGAAAATTAATGAGGTCAAATTTAGTCTTGGATTGATTTGTGTTTTATTTCATTGTTTTTTTTTATTTTTTTTTATTTTTTTTTTTAATTATCTGGTTTGTCCATGAAAATTGAGTTGGTACACTGTTTTACTCAAAGATTGTAGTTTTGTAAGGGGAAATGGCTGTTATTGCTTGTGGGAATGGAAATTAATGAGGTCAAGTTTTGGAAGCTGAAAATTCCTTTGTATTCGGAGTAATTTATGTTGATGGTCTAATTTTTATTATACTGTTTGTTGTTTTTATGGTCTGGGGTTACCTGGTTGTCCTATGAAAACTGAGTTGATGGCTGTTATTGCTTGTGGGTAATGGAAAATTAATGAGGTCAAATTTAGTCTTGGATTGATTTATGTTGATGGTTTAAGTCAGTGCTTGCAAAAAATTTCAAGTGCCATGATATGCTGACTTTGTTTGCTTTCTTCTGTAAGTTTAGCTTGTTACGGGTTGTTGATTAAAATGGGTTTGAAGTGAAGTTATCCATACCCACAATTGTATGACCCCAAATGGTCAGAATTCTGTAAATGATGATACACAAAGCTGACAAAACTGATGAAGTAAACAATTTAAAGGAGTATATATTTATTTTAATTGATTTTGGATAAAGATTTGGAAACTTGTTAATTTTATTTTACTTTTCAAAAAAGATTTGGGAACTTGTTTCCCTTAATGTTTTACCAATGCTCTGAAGCACTAAGCACTAGTGTGAACCTCAAATTTATTCTCCTTCTCAATTAATTTGTAGGCTGTATTTCATTGTACCCTCCAAGTGCTTGGTTTTTTTTTTTGGTAGTCAAAACAACACTTGAAGCCCAGAGCAAACAAGAAAATTTATATGCAACTATGCAAGTTGTCACTCTTTATAATGTTCTAATGCAATCTGCTTAATCTTTTGCAGTTTTTGGTCTTTGGGGATTCTAATTGGGTGCCCTTGCATGCTGTTTAACAACAGGGTTTGAGGAGTTGATATAGAAATTTCAGGGTCCCTTTTGGAGGAATGATTCTTTCGGCTCTTTTAACTTCTGTTGGAATCAATCTTGCCCTTTGTTTTTTGTTTTTCACTCTGTACTCTATATTGAGGAAGCAACCGGGTAACATCAATGTCTACGCACCGCGTTTGGTTGCCGAAGAAAAAGCACAACAAAGAGGTCGTTTCAACTTGGAAAGTCTGTTACCAACTGTTAGTTGGGTCAAAAAGGCGTGGCAGCCCTCTGAAGATGAACTCTTGTCAATAGTGGGCTTTGATGCTGTGGTGTTTATGCGCATTTTGACCTTCAGGTAACTGAGATATTTTTTATTCTACCAACTTGAAAGATGCCGTTTTATTGCATACTAGGGGTTGGCATTTAAAAGGTAATGAAGTCTCTTAGATGAGATTGAGCTGTTTTGTCAATGCATGCATGCATATTTGCACAATGTTATTAAATTCCTACAGACTTAAAAGCCTTGGAGCAGAAAAATTACCAGTCTTGTCATTTAGATTTAGCTGGACTCATAGATCTTAGATGGTGTTAATTAGGATTTCCGTTTTTGTTGACTCTGACATTTTCACCCTCTCAATCGGTACCAAACCATTTTCACCTTGACCTCCACCATGCTGCCTTTGCTCCTAATACTACCAATGTTGCCAACACAAACTTAATGACTGCAGCCTTGTTATGTTCATATTGCCATTCTCCATCCCAATTCCCTTTGGTGTTGTTAGAATAATAGTTAAATGATTAAATTCACTATTTCCTATTTGCTTGGAATTTTGGGAATAGAGGTAGGTCGTCATGGTATCAAAGTAGGTGATCTTGAGTTCAAACTCTATCTCCACTCTACCTCCCATTTAAAATTTAAATATTCCACATTTTGGCCCCACTTATTGGGGGAAATTTAGGTCCACATGTGAGGGTATGTGTTAGAATGATGACTATTAGTTTAAGCTTTTGGGATAAGTGATAGTTTATGGCTGATTCTTGTGCCATATGGCTGTGGCTGATTATGACACGATTGCAGCACCTGCAGGCCTAAGGCGAGCCCTTGTTTACTTTCTCTTTCATCTTTTGCAAAATTTTACAGAAATTGATAATAGGATAATGGGCAAATATTATTAGGGCCAGTTCTCTGCTATTAGATTTTACATTGTCTGTTTGAATCCCTGTCAGGTGACTTGATTGGAAAGGTTGAGTAAGTTGTTGCTTGTCCTGCCAATAAATGAGTGTGTAAATTTTACAACTTAGTCATAGACCTGTGGTTGTCCTAAATTGCATAGTCAAAGAACTCATTGGCTTCACCTGACTAGAAATATGCCTGGTGCATTACTCAATGGTGACCTTCCTAGTATCTTTTTGCTGATAGGACTTGAATGCCTTGGGCTAAGTTTGAAGGGGAAGAGAAATCCTTAATTGTGTTTCCTAATATTGACTTAAAAGAAAAAAAAAACCTATTAAAAATCACAAAAAAGGGATAATTCATTATGCTATTGTACTCTCATTTCAACATCCAATTTAGGTCTTAGTTATCGGGTTTCTCTTCTGATGTTGATGAACTATTAGCTTCTTCTTAACAAATATTGTACTCTATTCATCTTGCTTAGGGGTGGATTTTTCTACTATCCTTCTTTTCTTCCATTTTTTGATAACATGATACTATGTTAATTTTAATTTTGTTGTGTCAGACACCTTGGTTCTAATGCAGTCATTTGCTCCCCTATTACATGCATCCCGTTCAATTATTTTTACCAGCACAGTGGTTAGCCATGTGACTTGTTATTACAGATCTTCATCTAGATTATCTTCAATTGATCAATATCTTTTTGTTTCATGTAGTTTGAAAGTTTTTTCTGTTGCTGGAGTTCTTGGGGTCTTCATTCTTCTTCCAATTAATTTTGTCGGAACTCAGCTAAATGAAGATTCTGTTGATTTGCAAAACAAGTCTTTGGACTCTTTCAGTATTTCAAATGTCAATGATGGCTCAAACAGGTGACTATCAGCTGGCCTGATGAAAATAATGTATTTCTTGATAGTGAAGATAAAGATTGTGGTAACTAAGGAGAAATATGACATGAGCTGGTGAAAGAATATATTGTCTGGTTGTTACTCATTTTTCCTGTTTCTAATGATGTCATGTATATCACTGCATCATATTTCTCAATATTATTCTGGATGTGTTGTTTTCCTCTTTAGATGCTTTCAATTCTATCTGCTCCAGAATTTTTACACCAGTGTAGATATGTAAAAGTCAAGAATGTAGAGATAAGAGTGTTCCAGATATCTTTTTTTTTATTACCATTCATAACAACAATAGGGTTGATGGTTTTCTCCCTCTGTTTGTGCTTACTTATAGTCAAGGAGGTGGTGTTTAAGCTAGGATAAAAGTGAACAGCTGGGAAATATATTATATCCCCCTTTCCTGAGCTACAGAAATTCAATCTAAACTGT
The DNA here is from genome assembly GCF_001633185.2 of Quercus lobata. Classification (NCBI taxonomy): domain Eukaryota; kingdom Viridiplantae; phylum Streptophyta; class Magnoliopsida; order Fagales; family Fagaceae; genus Quercus; species Quercus lobata. The sequence goes on from NC_044905.1 coordinate 84,917,264, forward strand.
GCTTGTGAGAGAGAAAAAGTTTATGCCTCAAGTATAATAAATTGAGTGTCTTTGTATCATTGTGAATGTGTATAACTGATTTTGTGAGTAATTTGCACACTACGAAGGTAATTCACTAGTCATTTCAGTTCATTCCTGTTCCTTGATTCTGAGTAGAAAACAATATCGCTAGGAAAATATTTCTAACCTAAATAAATTATGCAAGTAAGCATTACCTATCATAATAAATAAATAAACTATGCAAGCAAGAAAATGGGATAATTTGTTTGGGTTGGAACCCTGCTAGTCTGTTATAGATGTACTTCCTAATACTGGATCCAACTTGAATATAGTGGTACTGCTGATAGAATTTTCAGTCATATGGTTTGAACTTTGTTGTTGTTGTTGTAGTAGTAGTAGTTGTATGGTTTGAACTTTGTTGGAGGTCCACATTTCTTTTGTTGGTGACTATTAATTAATTGAATATATGGCTTGTATTCTTAGTGGCGAAAACTCTTAGTTTCTTCACTGGCTTCTCTTCTTTATTAACTTTCCATTTAGCACTTTCCTATTTCAGTTTTGTAATCGTTTGTAGAAATGTCTAGTCATAAAGTTTGTATTGGAAGTAATTGCTTCCAAGTTTATGTGAATTTATTATATTTTTAAGTAAGCATTTAGCAAAACTATGGTGAGGAAATCCTGATTACTAGTTTTGGCCTTTCTCTAGGTTATGGATTCACTTTTGTGCTGCATATGTTTTCACTGGAGTTGTCTGCTATCTTCTTTATTATGTAAGTGATATTTAATTTGAATTTGGTTGGCTATGCCATTATATTTCCTGGTTCATTTAAAAATTAAAAAAAGAATTGAGAAATCTCAAATTGATGACTTTATGATCTGCAGGAGTACAATTATATTTCATCAAAAAGAATCGCTTACTTTTACTCATCCAGACCTCAGCCACATCAGTTTACAATATTAGTACGTGCTATTCCTATCCCATCTGGGAGTACCTGCAGTGAAACTGTTGAGAGCTTCTTTATAGAGAATCACCCTTCTACTTATCTTTCGCATTCTGTGGTTCGGCGAACCAGTAAACTTCAAGGTCTTATTGTAAGCATTCACGTGAAGTTCTGATTGACTTTCTTTGTTTGCCTTTACAATGGTTCAAATTTATTAGGGGAACTTTTCTGAGTATATCTTCTACGATGGTATTTATTTCTTACTTACTATTTATAGGTTAATCTTTTGACATGTCTATGTTTGAATGACATCTGCTCCCCCCTCTATAGCAATGCCTAAACAAGTTTCCATTTGTAATGTGTTGAATGGTTATCTTGTATTGGTGCAATTTTGTTGTTGTATTTTGACTTGTTAGCTCTTCAGAATGAAGTCATTTCAAGATCAACCTGCATTAGTACTTGCTTTATTAGAAGTGAAGAAAGGTAATGTTAAGAAGTATAGTTTTGGGTTATTAATGATGATTAGCTCTAAAGTGATTGATGAGGTGAGACAAGGCATGGCATGTCAAGAAGTTGAATTTAATTTTAGTAATAGGTGTGATAGTGTCATCCTATGAAGATATTTAAATTCTTCAATTCTTGCCTTCTCCAATGACACTCGATGATTTTCTGACTTAGTATTGAGATGCAGGAGGAATGCTCTTATAAATCTTGTAAATAATGTAAGCTTTATGATCTCTATGTCTCTTTTCTTTTTGTAAATTCAGAGGTATATAAATATATATTTAGATGTGTGTGTGTGTGTGTACAAATATTTAAAGTTAGTATAGAAAGACTGTTCTCTTTATCAATTATTACACTTGATAGGCGATAATTGAACTATTATTCTTTTTTGTTTGGGTTTAGATGTGTGACAAAATTTAGGCATGTATGTCAATGTATTTGAGTTTGGGTTAGCATAGAATTTGTTGTGATTCTGATTGAAGAAGAAATTCAAGCTCTGGAAATTTTGCACGAGTGAAACATGTCTCGCTCAAGCAAAACCAAAATTTCTTGAGCAAAACATTAAAGACAAAATTTTCCAGTATTTCACTTGATGTTCGCTTGAGTAAAATCTTCAGGTCTGCGATTCTGGTTTTTGCTAGAAAATGGATTCCTGCTTAACTTTTAGTCTATTTTGTGAACCATATAAGCCACTTGTTGCATAAGTTTTTAATCGAAGAAAGACTACCATACCAAAGCTGAAACCTTCAGATCTTGAAACCTTCTTCCTAAGCCTAAATAGAGAAAAATACTCCTTGTGCTTAGAAAAATAACAAAGTGTGTGTCTTGATAATACCTTGTGCCTTAAACCTTTCTTTGAAACCACACAGATTCTTTCCAGTCAGTTAACTGTAGCAAATCCTTGAGGTGTTCCTTGGAATGCCAAAGGTTATGGTTCATGTGGACAGGGTTTTTTCATGGAGATGATCGCCATAGAAGGACTCTAGAGATTCTGGGATTACTACAACAGGAAGGTAGGTGGGGCATTTGTTGAGGTTACATTGAGTCTAGGACTGCAAAGGTTTTGTGAGTGTAGACTATTGTAACTGTTCCTTTATAGTGGATTTTCTGTGGGATTAGATTCCCAAAGTGGTTTTTTCATTGAAGAAGTTCATCATTGGTTTTCCACTTTGTTACCAAATTTTTGTGTGCTCTTTTATTTTATTTTTAAATATATTTATTGCTTTAGATTTGGTTTTTGGTATTTGTGGTTAATATATTTTCTTGTGCTAGAATCCATAATCAAGTTGTGTATTCAATCAACAATTCTGCTGCTTAGTTAATGAGGGGCCTAAACTAGGTTTTTTCAATTGGTATTTGAGCTGTCAAAAGACATAGGGGTTAAAACAGATTTTTCAGCTGTGGGGGGTTTACCATTCTTGTTTAATCTTCTTTTTCATTTTAATATAAAAAAAGTTTCTGGTTTCTAACAGCCGTACATTTATTCTTTGCAGAGTGATGCAGAGAAGTTGTACAGAAGGCTTGCCCAATTGAAACTGAAAAATCATACTTCACAGAGGTTTGGGCGTGATGGGTTTTTGGGAATATTTGGACACAAAGTTGATCTTTTAGATCATTATGAAAAGAAATTGGAAGATGTAGAACATAACGTGAGATTGGAACAAGCTTCATTGGCTGGAAAGGTATGCTATTCATCTTTTGTGTGTGTGTGTGTGTGTGTATACATAATCTAAGTAGACGATTTGATAATGAAGAAAATAATATGTCATGAACAGTGTTTTCTGTATGGAAGCTACTTAAGGGTTCTTTTTGGCCATTATCTAATTGTAGGCACCGAAATATAAGTAAGATTAAACTTAAGAATTTCAAAACTAGGAACTTACAATACCAAACAGCACCTACCCTGTAAAGTCCTGTTTTGTTTTGTTTTACTTTATTTATAATATTTCCGTTTTGGGTAATTGGCCAGTATCCTTTCTAATTGCCTGCAATGTAGCTGTTTAAAATGGTTGCGAATCTGTGGACTATTTTTCAAGTGATTTCGCCCACCTGACTGTCCCGAACACCGACAACCAGTTTGACCCTATTCATAGCAATTTATCCAAGTTTATATGCTTAAAATATTATTGTGGATATGGTAGCATGTATAGAGCCTCCAAAATAATTAGCACCAAAGTATCCAAAGTTTTGTTTTTGATTCTTGGAAGATTTGATTTGATTTATTTTTGTTGGTGGGGGGGGGGGGGGGCGCGTGGAAGAGGGATGGGTTGGTTTATAATATGAACCACATATATACGCCCCAATGTATATTTTCTCTTCTTCCAAAAGCAACAATATCATAAATGATATAATCCAAAGAGTTCTATGTTGCTCAGTGGGAAACGTTGCATGATGTGCTTGCTTGTGATAGGCATAATTGCATAAGCTAAGCAATGTAATGAGAACACAGATATTGGTACTGGCGTCAAACTTTGACAGGACAATGTGCAAGTGGATGGACTATACATTATACATATGCCAGTGTCTGTTGTGGATAAAGAGAAACCTCCAATTGCAGAAAAGGGTAATATAGGGGTGTCATAAATTATCAACATGCAAACACACTTAGAAACTGACTTAAAGATTTCTTTATAAATAGATGGTGATGAAAGTGCATGCAATCATATATAACTCTTATCTCTTGATTTTCTGTGAGGTTCTATGGCATAGAATTAGGTGAAAGCAAGCTTAGCTGAAAAGTTTTTCGGTTGTTGTACTGAGGACCTAGGATTTCGCCTTCATCAGGGATTTTGAGGAAGAAGGACCTGGACATGGGTCCAAGTGGCCTTTCCATTGGGTTGAAAAGAAAAGATTACTGCCCCTGTTGCATTTTGCTGATCATCTTTTCCTTTTTTGGATGTCACATTATAGATGCCCATTTTGAATACTTGATATCAAAAGGGTTGATAAATTTACTAAATAGCCCTTCCAGATGTTAAAGAGTATCAAAAGGAAATATAATGATGAATTCAGAAAAATCGAAGTTCTAGAAAGTAATCATGATGATTCTAAAAAAAGCTGGAATTCTTGTAAAATGACCAACAATTTTTGAAATGGAAAAGTATATAATATTAGTAGCCCTCAATGTGTGAATGAATTCCATATTTTATATAATAGGCATGTGATTGTCAACATATTTATCAATATAGTATCAATGCAGTGGATAGAATAATATATTAGGACATATACAAGCTCTCATATATGTTGTTACCACTGTTCACTACATGTTAACATTGGGAATTTGTGCATTGACATGCGTACTTTCTATCCTTTAAAAGATGACTTCTATATTAATTGGTTTTAAACATTAATATGAGATGATATCTGATGCAGTTAATTTTTCCATCATGCTTTTCAACTGTAATAGGAAGTATCTGCTGCCTTTGTGTCATTCAAGTCACAGCTTGGTGCTGCTGTGGCCTTGCATATCCAACAAGGCATAAATCCCACAGAGTGGATCACTGAACGAGCTCCTGAACCTCATGATGTTCACTGGCCTTTCTTCTCTTCTTCTTACCTAAAAAGATGGATATGCACTCTCTTGGTGTTTGCTGCATGTGCTGCTCTTACAATTCTATTTCTTATTCCAGTCGTAATCGTGCAAAGTCTTACAAATCTTGAGCAGTTGGAGACCTGGTTCCCTTTCCTAGAAGGCATACTAAGTTTGTATGTGGAAATCTTACTTCATAATTTATTGAATCTCATTCTTTCCAAAGTTAAAGCATGCCATAGATTTTTTTTTTCTTCACAAAATTATGCATTTTGTTAATATTAATGACACAGGAATGTGCAATATGTTGGTTTGCAGAACCGTTGTCAGTCAAGTGATAACAGGATATCTTCCCAGTCTCATTCTTTCAACGTTCCTATCATTTGTGCCACCTATCATGATAATTTTTTCCTCCATGCAAGGATATATCTCTCACAGTCAGATAGAAAAAAGTGCATGTATCAAGGTATTGTGGTTTACTATATGGAATATTTTCTTTGCAAATGTACTATCAGGAACAGCTCTCTACCAAGTCAGTGTCTTCCTTGAGCCCCAAAAGATTCCCAGTGTACTAGCTGAAGCTGTTCCAGCACAGGTGAGTAGATATTTCCATCAATAGTTTGGAGTTCTTTGGAATATTTTTATGAAGATATATAAACTTTTCTGTCAATAAATAAAAGGCTAAACTCCGTATATAGAGGTGACCTCTGCGTTGCAGTATCATTATTAATGGTGTTAACTGCTCAAAGTTGTGTCATAAATGCCTAATTATGCAATAATAAGGGATTATTGTCTGGTGCAAAGGCAGTATCTTTAAGAATTTCAAGCGCACATATTCAGGTTTGAGTGGTAAGAGCTGTCACTTTGTGCCAAAAGGGTTAGGACTGTAACTTGCTGACCCCTTCTCACCTGGCAGGTCCAGCATAGTACACTGGTTGGGCCTTTTCCAAATGTGTAACTCATCCTTAATAGTAATGAAAATGGTACTTAGGATTGGAAGGGAACATGATGCCTACATAGGAATTTGCATTGGGCCAAGTTCAGTAGTGCCTGTATTTAAGAGATACGCAAGACCTAACTCATTATATTACATCCATGAAACTAGAAAATCCTGAGTTCTTTGGGTAAAATTTTGCTGTGCAGAGTTTAGATGTCTTTTTGCATGATTGTGTAATCAAGGTTGTTGATTCTTATTAATTTCTAGAATACACAAATGTGGGGTTTTCTGTGAATCAAATGTTAGTCTGGGTGTACAGATTTTGGATTAGCTTTACTCTCAAGATTAATCTATCAAGATGCTGAATGCAATTGATTTATCTTTCTTCTTTTTTATTTTTTGGTGACAAATGGCTCTTTCATTATTATTTTCCAAGTGAAAAATGATGAACATCAAAATAATCTATCATTAGTTAGCACTTAGGAATATTTGTATTATTTTGTAGGAAACTAGATTTTGTGGCTTTAAATGTTGGCGTAAACTATTGAAACTATTTCTTAATACTATGATTGACAATATGATATGGGTTCTTTTCTTTGGATGTAGGCATCATTCTTCATTGCATATGTTGTGACATCTGGATGGACAAGTCTGTCCTCCTCAGAACTCTTTCGATCAATTCCCCTTCTGTGCAATTTTTTCAAAAGAGTATTTTCAGGAAAAGATGATGATGAATTTGAGGTTCCATCAATTCCTTACCACAGAGATATTCCCAAGATTATTTTCTTTGGACTTCTTGGCATAACATACTTCTTCCTCTCTCCACTGATTCTGCCATTTCTCTTGGTTTACTATTGTATGGGATACATAATCTACCGCAACCAGGTTAGTGGAATGCCTTCCTTTGTATTTCTGCAACTCATTTTTCTACTTATGAGCATCATTCACTCATCTCTTTCTCCTAGTTACTAAAGCAAAAAACTGTGTGACAAACAAGGCTCAATTTCTCAACAAAAAAAAAATATATATATATATATATATTTATATATGCAAAGAAACAGAAAAAGAAAATTTTAGATGTACCTCTCAAGACAGTAACCCACTTGGTTTATCAATGCTCTTAAAGGTGTAAACAAATATGAGACTGTAATCAAGTTATTCAAGTCACAAATCAACTGTGGATGAATGGTCTAACCAAATGTGCAAGCTAAAAACACTTGGATTCTCTTTTTTCAGTATATTGGATGAAATGTGAACTTGATTATATTAATTTTTAATTTTAATTGAGTTGTTTGACTTTAAATATCTAGAACTAATAAATTTTAGCTGAGTCTATTGTAAAACTTGAAAGCAAATGATGAGACTATGAGCATATGTAACTTGAGGTGTCTTGAGCTTTCATTTTGGATTGTGCATGTCCTTTTGTTTGTCATATGATGTTTCTTCGTTAACAAAATAAATGGATACTTTCTTATTTAAAAATAAATAATGTTCATATTCAAGAGAAAAGCTGATATTGGAGAGAAGTTGAACAAAGGACTCAAAATAATATTGGTTTTGAAGGTTTTTTTTTTTTTTTTTTTTTTTTTTTTTTTTTTTTTTTTTTTTTTTTTTTTTTTAATTTTTTAATTTTTTAATTTTTAATTTTTTATTTTTAATTAACAACAAATTTATTAACAAGAAAAAAAACCAAGTACACCGGGGTGTACTTAGTGAGAAGTAAAATCAATATCGGTTTCAAAAAGTTATTCCACGAAACATATTTTGGTCTGTCTGGAAAATACGAAAAGAATTGTGTCAGATAAAAAAAAATCCTTATTATAAACTGTAGGAAAGGGTTAATCACTTTTTGGGTTCAGAAAACAATTCATAGTTTTGTATATGGTTTTTTCCTCAATTCACATGTATTTTTAGCTAGTACATGAGCCAAAAATACTGTGACTTTGATGGTTGGTGGCCTTTGTTGGATTTTTCTTATCTATGGGGACATGAACTATTGGAATTAGCTATTGAGATTTGTATGGGACCCATATGGGACTGTTATCATCCGTACAAAACTTTATCTCAAAGCAGGACTCTTTGATAGTGTTTGAAACTTCAAACCACTGTTTGGGCTACTAGTTATATCAACTAAAATTTTAAATTTGGTTCAGGGAGAAATATTATTATTTTCCAATGTTTGGTACCTACTTTTAACTGTTTATAATGACATTTTTGCACAGCTATTGAATGTATATGCACCCAAGTATGAAGCTGGTGGAAGGTTTTGGCCTATAGTGCACGATTCAACAATTTTTTCTCTGGTGCTGATGCATATTATTGCCATTGGAATATTTGGGCTTAAGAAGCTTCCCTTAGCTTCCAGTTTAATTATTCCTCTTCCAATTCTCACACTTCTTTTCCATGAGTACTGCCAGAAACGGTTTCTACCCATATTCAAAGCTTATCCTAATGAGGTACTTGGTGTGCCAATAATATTAATTTTCCTGATTTCTCAGTTTTATTGTTCTACACAATATTCCAGTTTCTATATCCTTCCTTTATTTTATTTTATTTTCTCTTATACCCCCTGTTATCAGTACCTCTTTATTGCATGTCTCATCTGATGGTTGGGAAATTCTTATGTTCCTCTATGTCCATTAATGTTTCTTATGATTTGGTGGAATTATTATTGTTATTTATGGTGTCCTGTGTCTTTCTTAGCAACTAAGGATGTCATGTCAAAAAATATCTTGAGCCTACAATTCATCCTTGTCCAATGTAAAACGGCACCCATTTACTTAATAAAATAGAATTATACAGTTCACTCGGCAAATATTTTTTTTCTTTAGTTTTGGTGTGCAAGCTAAAGTCAACAGTTAATTGACAAGCTGAGAAATAACACATCAAACATGTACTAATCCAAGTAGCACATGTTACATAATTCCAGTTTTCCTTTTTCATCTCTCCAATGGGATGCTGCATAATTACAGCAAGTTTATGGCAAATGAGAATCAGCTTCACTTGTCTTGAAGATACTATGAGACTCACTTGGGAGCTTGACTAGGTCTGAAGTTCAATGTATTTGGTCTAATAATGCATAATTGTTATTTGCTAAACTTGGGCTGGAAATGTTTTAATTACATTTTATAGTGCAACAGTAATTTTATAGTATTGGATAGTAGTTTTTTTTTAGGGGGTGGGGGGTGTGCATACTGATCCATTTGCATGGTATGGGATTAACACTTAGTAATTTAATACAATCTATGAGGGGTAGGCATTCTATTATGATCCTAGGATGGAATGTCAATGTTCTACAAATAGATTTCATGAGGGGAGTTTAATAAAGATCCAAATGAAGTAACAAATCTCACATATAGTTTCAACATCATCAAGAAATACAAAACAAAGGAAGCATGTATTCTCTATGAATTTTTTCAATGCAATGGAGAGATCTCATGAAACTTGGGGATTTATGAATTAATAAATGACCAAATTGATTAGGTATCATAACCAGAGTGCTGACAATAGAGAGATACTAAAATTTTCTTTCTGGCACTATCCATGATTGCTGGAAAGGATTACTAAAGGTTTCAGGTTTTAGTGACCAATGATCGACAGAAATTAGCTCATAGTTTTTTTATATCAATCCCCATGATCCAACAAAATGTAAGCCATATTGTAGTGTCAATCATGACTTTACCCAATATCCAGAAATTGATCTCTTTCCCAACTTTAATAGATTTGTCTAGTGTAAATAACACTTGATATCTGAGGATCTGATTAATGGAAAATGGGTTCAGTCTGATAATTTGTGGCACATGTATAGACAGCCTCTGTGAACCAGCTGATTGGTTGGGATTTGTAAGGCTCTTTTGGTGTTTATCCTGTTTTTATTATAAATTATGTATAATACTTTTCAGTTGTTATATATGGTCCATTTACATTACCGTCATCTGGACATGCTCCCTCTTGTTAGCCTTGACCACCATCTTGAATGTTTATTTCTTTCTTTATATCCCCAGATCTTCACTTTTACAGGGTTCTGAGTTCTTTAATGCTGGTTAAATTGCCTCCTATTTATTAATCATCACCCCTGTTAAAATCTCGAGCACTTCTGCAGGCTCAATATCATATAGAACATATAACAAGAGGCTACCTTTTAATTATCCTTTTTGGCTGTTTCTGACACTAGCATCCCTCTCTTGTACATTACTGTTTTGGATTCTAGTTTCAAAGCAGTCACCTTCACAGAAATAGTTATGGCTTAAAATATGGTTAGTAAAGCAGGCAGAACTGGAGCTTGGGATTGACCTTATAACCTTCACATTTTGTAGAATGATGAAATTTTCTTGATAAAAAGTTAAAACAGGAGCATTTGTACACAAGTATATTATCAAGTCAATGTTGCTATATAGCAACATTCATCCTTATTATTCTCAACTTTTTTTTAAGGATAAAATTTAGGTACAATTCCTAAGTTTCGCTATTTCTTTAACATTTTGTTGTTTTCTTGTACAAAATTTTTGTCGTTCATTCTTTCCATGCCCCACCAGCACTAACCTGAAATGTTGTCTTATGCAGTGTTTGGTAAAGAAAGATAAAGAGGACCTGAATGATCCTACCATAACTGAATTTTATGAGAAGTTAGCCATAGCATATAAAGATCCTGCCCTGTCAATGCAGTATCCCAGAAGCACTGATGGGCACAACTCTCCACTTCTTCATTCTGCTTAAATCTGAAGTAGACAGATTGTCTTCTAGCATCAAGCTCATGCATCAAAATGAAGATTGCTTGATTGTGTTGTATTTGCCACCATCTTCTGCATCACATTGGTTCTGAGGAGACCATTGTTTTGGTCCGTTCTCAGTACCATGACTTTGTTAAAAAAATTATCCCAGATCTTTCAATCATGTCTGTATATTTTTTTTTCGTTGAAAGACTGTGTACCTAATTTCTTTTCTTTTGGGAATTATCATAGGGGACCCAGGGATGTGAATAAAAAAATTAGGATAAAGTATATATTTTGTCTTTGAAATGTAGTTCAATCTAAGTTCCATTTTCGTGTGCTTTTGGTTCTAAATTAAAAAGTTAGTTTATTTTACTATTTAACTTCTTTTTGCTACTATTCATGAGTCTTATTGTATTTTTTGGTACTATCTATGGATCTTACTGTATTATTTCAGCTAACTTTTATCTTTATCTACAGTACCTTTAGCAAAAAAATTTCAATTTCAACAAAATAAAAGGATCTCAAACAGACCCTTCATTTCCTAAGAGATAATACAATTGGATGGGGATCACGTTTCATACTGCCAAGTTCAGTAATTCAAACCTCCCTTCACCCTCATCTTAGGGCCAAAAAGTACTAATGCAAAGTTTTTTTTTTTTTTTTTTTTTTTTTTTTTTCAAAAAAAATATTAATTTTGTTCTTTAGTCCATTTACAATTAAATTTATCTAATATCTCAGCCTTTTATTCTGTTTGTGATTTCTTAATAGTATATAGACTGAAGTATGAAAGATAGTTTTGAAATTTTTAGATGATTTGAAAGATGATAATCCAACTTAAACCGAATTTTAGGGACAAAAATATATGTTTTCAATGAAAAAATTACCGGTGATTCAAACTTCTTATTGTGTTATATGTAAAGAAAGGACTTTGACATTGTTTTGATTGGGTTCCTCTCTTATCTTCTCTCTCCTCCAATCGTTGATTTCTCTATATTCCAAATGAGTAATTTCAAATTATGTTGAAAGCATTGTGGCTCACTAACACTGTCTGTTCTCCTTAATGGGTAGAACTCAAGTTCAAGTCCTCCCTCCCTCCCTCCCTTAATCTCTAATTTCCCTATGTTCCAATATGAGTAAATTTGCACTACGTTAAGACTTAATAGCATTTATGGGTCAGTAACATTGTCCAGCCTTTAGTTATGGGTAGGACTCGAGTTTGGATTCCCTCCCCTGCCTTGTTTGGAAAGAGAGAGGGGGGAGGAAAATTCACTTTGTTAAATCTACTTTTTCAAAATGAATTCTTTTATTTGAAGACAAAATATTTTATCAATTGAGTTAACGGGAACTCAAATATTATATTGAAAGTATTGATGTGTCTTTAAGTGGTAGGTTGTGAAGGATATAAGTCCTTATAGTTTTTCTAGTACAACTGAAAGAAGTGAGTTCAGTTTGCAGGCTTTGCCATACAAGGCCAATCAAACAAAAAATTATCTTATAGAACCACCATATAAAATACCTCCTCCAGTGAAACTGATAATTGGGCTAGGCTTAGGTTAGGGTTCTTATAAAATAAAATAAAAAATAAAAAACTTTGTTCTATTAAAAGAAAAATTACCTATGCGGTGGGAAAAGAAAAGATAATGAAAAAACAAAAAAGAAAGATGACCTACTTTGTTCACATAAAACGAGTGGTAGTTTCATGACAAACTTATTTGTTGATTGATCAAAATGCTCTCTCAAGCAACTTTCATTTAAAGCACAACACAACTTATCAAATTAGTTTCAAAAGTTACATTTCCTCCCACTTAAACTTCCAAATAAATGAATAATCTTTATATTTCCTTTATTAAGACTTCAAAACAAGAGAACAGAAAGAATATTTCAAAATAAGTTATTTCATTTCATTAATTTCTATTTATTTTCTTCCTCCCAAACAAAATGTTAATATTACTTTATTACTCTATTTACTTTAACATTTTACGAGTCTCACCACTTCTCTACGTGAGTTGAGGAAAAAAAAAAAAGTTTAAGCTACATTTATAATTTTTTTTGGTTGATAATTTGAAAGTCATAATAGATTGGTGATTTGAACTTCAACATCTCCAATGAAAAAATCAGTGTGTAAAGCTCTTCGCTACACTTATGACTCATTAAAAGTCATTCTTTTATCAGTGGCTTATTCGGTCTTATGCAGTATGTCCATTGATTGGTAACTTAATTAATTTAAAGAGTCAAAGAATCACCAAACGGCATGTACCTGACCTTGCATTTGGAATTATACAGTAGACTAGTGTCGATCACATCATCAACTGTTTATTGATTTTGACATTCTATTTTGTATATTATTCGAAATGGAGACATTAGTTATGTGTGTTTGGACATCCACGTGGAGTAGCATGAACTTTGGATTGACATTTTCCTAGGGTGACATGTTCAGGTGCCCTCAGAGGCTTAGCTTAGCAGCATCTCCGTTTGTCTAACCAAGCTATATAGCTAACACTAGATTTTCGTTTTAACTTTTCCCTTCAATATTATTTGGAAGAACGAAGGCTATACAAGTGGCAATCCAAGCTAGAATGTAGTCTAGTTTTTTCAAATATTAATTCCTTCCTTGCTTGACTTTCTAATGACATGTTTATTTTGAAGAAAAACAACTCATTACCATGAAGAAAGAGGGTTTTTTTTTTTTTAACCCCTCAATTGAATTGGTATTTCATACCAACAACGTGTCTTCCTTGATGCCATGACTTAGCTAACATGTCATCACTCGTCACCTTGTATTTTCTCTTGATTTTGCGATCTAATATCATAGGTCATGTATTTGTATTAAGTATTGTCATGAGTCGTATAATTCAACTAACATTTTTTTGTATTTCTTATAGAAACATTAAGAGTTCAAATTTCTTCTCTCTCAATGTTGTAAGTATCGAATTATTAGAAAATAATATTTGTATTATGTATTTTATTTTTATTGGTATGAAATATTACATCAATTGTATTTTGGAAGTTCCAAGTACTTACTTGGAAAGGGGGGATTCAAACGTAGACTCTTCATATTGAGATTGTAGGGGTAAAATTCCCAAGTCAAACAATGGGCCTTGGGCCCTATACAGAGTCCAACTACGACCACAGGGAGAAATGGGCCGCCAAAACAAATGCTAGCCCAACCCTAATAAGTCCAAACTTATTTAAAGGAGACGTCCAAGGAGGAGTGTCTCCCCGGATGCGCCAAATACAAGCCCAACGTGCACCCTATCCATAGTAAGGAGTCATTCCAAACAAATATTGGTAATAAGGATAAGTCCCAAAAAGCAGGAAGGAGGAAGGAAAGATAAGACGTCCAGGAGGTAGCCACAACTGCCGCATTAAATGCAGGGAAACTACTTTCCTAGCCACATTAATGTGGAGAAGACAGGCGAACGGTGTTACATTGGCCAATGCAACTCACAGAAAGATAAGGTGGATGTCCGATGGGACAGACACTCAAGTGAAGGTCCAGATGGTTAACAAGTGTAAGGCTCTTATCAATTTAAGGAGGCTATATAAGAGAAGGAACTCCCCATAAAGAAGGGGGGGGGGAGAATTCAGAGGGAAAAAAGAGAGAAAGAGATTAAAGAATTCTGTAGTCTTTAACCAGAGTAAGAGGTGCACTCATACGCCTCCTCAGACCGGTATCCAGTGAACATAAATGAAATATTCTCACGTTCAGACTGTTGCATGGAATACAACTAACTAACGTTCACTTCGTCTAGCCCTAGTTCTGCAACCCGCTCTCTACAAATTCATTGTTTAGGGTTTTTTGGGCCAGAACCACTTACTTGCTGGGCCTGGGCCCCAAAAACCGTCCCTTACAATTGACGCCGTTTGTGGGAAGAACTTGTGTCTCGACAAGTGAAACTGTAAGAAATGGAAGGATCAGGTCCGCGCCAAACCAGACATGCAGATTCCTAATGGCAGGACAATTTTTTGAATCTCGAACGAGAGAAAGACCAAGACAAGCAACGAGAGGGCAGTGTGAACACCTCTCACATGAGTAGAAGTCACTCGAAGGGGAAAGGCCATGCATCCCATAAGCAAAACGAGCGAAAGGCTCTACAGCAAGAGATTGATGATTTGAAGAAGAAGCTGCGCCGAGTGCAGCGAAAACGTCCTTCACCCGGCTCGGACACTAGTAGTGATGAGGATAACGAATACAGGTGGAGGTCAAGAACCCCTCCAAGCGAGACTTTTTCCTACGAGGAAGAGCGGCCTCGCAAACGCGGCCACAAAAGCCCATCTTACCAAGGCCTGGCCAACGATGCCATGAGCAAGGCCCTGGATCGCATCTCCCAGTCGCCTTTCACGCGTAGAATAGAGAGGGCAGAGCTTCCTCGGCGGTTCCATCAACCAACGTTTGCTATATACAATGGTCGGACTGACCCAGTAAAGCATGTAATCCAATTTAATCAGAGGATGACTGTCCATTCCAGGGATGAGGCGTTAATGTGTAAGGTGTTTCCGTCCAGTTTGGGACCTATGGCGATGAGATGGTTTGATGCCTTCAAGCCGAATTTCATAGATTCCTTTAAACAGTTGACACAGGCTTTTGGTTCCCGCTTCATTACCAGCAGTAGAGTCCCTCGGCTCCTAGATTCCCTCCTATCCTTGTCCATGCGAGAAGGGGAGACACTGAAGGCCTACTTAGACAGGTACTGGGAAATGTACAATAAGATAGAAGGAAATTACGATGACGTCGCCATTAGTACGTTCAAAAGGGGCCTGCCGACAGAGCATGGCTTAAGAAAGTCCTTCACTGGGAAGCCAGTCACTAGCGTGCGCCAACTCATGGACAGAATCGACAAGTACAAAAGGGTCGAGGAGGACCAGCAGATGGGGAAGGGTAAAGCGAAGGTTGTCCCTCAGGAGAGGAGAGACTTCAGGTCAGACCGCTTTAACAGCAATAACAGACCGAAAAGAGACTACGCAGAACAGTCTGGATCCACTGGGGCTCAGGTAGTCCATGCTGTGTTCCGAGAACCATTACATAAGATCTTAGAGAAGGTGAAGTGCGAACCTTTCTTTCAATGGCCGAACAGGATGGCAGGTGACCCCTCGAAGCGTAACCAAAATCTGTATTGCGCGTACCACCAAGAGCTAGGTCACACCACCGATGATTGTAGGAATCTGAAAAACCATTTGGACCGGCTTGTCCAAGAAGGGAAGTTGAGGCATCTGTTGCATCGCCCTGAAAGATGGCAGGAACAGTCGAATATCGAAACCAGACAAAGTACATTGAGGCCACCCATTGGCACAATAAATGTCATTCTTGTCGCACCTGGAAGGACCGATTCCAACCTTTTCAGAGTAATGTCAGTGAGCAAGTTCCCGATTGAGCCGGACGACAGGGAATCCAAGAGAGCCAGAGTGATTGCCACGCCCTTAATCGGGTTCTCGGAGGAGGACAAGCAAGGAACCCTTCAACCCCACGATGATGCCCTAGTCGTCACGCTCAGAATTGGAGGTTATGACGTGAAAAATGTGTTAGTTGATCAAGGCAGCGTCGTGGAGGTAATGTACCCTAACTTGTATAAGGGGTTGAACTTGAAGCCAGAAGACTTGTCGCCATACGATTCCCCTCTGGTCAGCTTTGAAGGAAAAACCGTCACCCCGAAAGGCATGATTAGGCTACTTGTGCAAACAGACTCAGACGTGGTAGAGGTGAACTTCATTGTGGTAGATGCGTACTCCCCCTACACAGCTATCGTGGCCCGACCGTGGCTTCATGCACTAGGGGCTGTACCATTAACCTTGCACCAAAAAGTGAAGTATCCGTCAGGAGGTCAAGTCAAAGAAATAATAGGGAACCAAGGAATGGCTAGGCAATGCATGGTGTCGGCAATTTCACGACGACCAAATAGTGAACCTTCCACCTCAGTCGAGAACGGCTTATAGCAATTAATGACCCCGGTCCCAACTGCAGGTGGTGGAGGACCAGCCACGGAGGTGAACTGTGAGGAGCTGGAGAAAGTACTCGTCGGATTAGACCCTGAGAGGTTTTTTCAGATCGGCTTAGAATTACCACCCCAGGAGAAGTCAACACTAATTGATTTTCTCCGACGGAGTGTGGACGAATTCACCTGGGATCCCTATGAGGCCCCCGGGGTTGACTCAGATCTCATCTGCCATCACCTTAATGTTAACCCGGCTATAACGCCTAAGAAGCAACCCCCTCGGCGACCGTCAAAAGAACATGCAGACGCTGTGAGAGAAGAGGTCGCAAAATTGAAGAAAGCAGGGGCTATCAAAGAAGTGTTCTACCCCGAATGGTTAGCCAACACAGTCGTGGTAAAAAAGAAGAGCGGGAAATGGCGGGTCTGCGTAGACTTCACGGACCTAAACAAGACCTACCCGAAGGATCCTTTCCCCATGCCACGGATAGACCGATTGGTAGATTCGACTGTCGGACACCCCCGAATGAGTTTTTTGGATGCCTTCCAGGACTACCATCAGATATCCCTGGCTGCCGAAGACCAAGAAAAAACCGCTTTTGTCACCCTAGTTGGAAACTATCATTATAAGGTGATGCCCTTCGGCTTGAAGAATGCCGGGTCGACCTATCAAAGGATGATGACTAGGATGTTTGAACAGCAGATGGGTAAGAGCGTTGAGGAGTATATAGATGACATGGTGGTAAAAAGCAAATTGGTGGCCGACCACGTCAGAGACCTCTGCGAAGTCTTTTAAATTCTGAGAAAGTACAAGCTACGACTGAACGCATCCAAATGTTCATTTGGGGTGGGATCAGGAAAATTCTTAGGCTATATGGTGACCCACAGAGGTATAGAAGTTAACCCTGACCAAATAAGAGCCATTCATAGCCTGCAGCCTCTTCGGAATCCCAAAGAAGTCCAGAAGCTCACCGGTATGATAGCTGCTTTAAACCGTTTCATCTTCCGCTCAGCGGACAGATGCAGGCCTTTCTTCCTCCTATTGCACAAGTGGAAGGGCTTCGAGTGGACTGAGGAATGTGCTTTAACTTTCCAACAGCTCAAGGAATACCTCGCCCGACCACTGATTATGTCCAGTCCCGATGCCGATGAGGTGTTGTTTGCCTACATCGCAGTAGCCTCTCATGCGGTGAGTTTAATGCTAATCCGAGAAGACAACGGCACGCAGTGATCCGTCTATTAAGTGAGCAAATCGCTGCAGGAGGCAGAGACCCGGTATCTCCCCCTCGAAAAAGCTATCTTGGCCGTCGTACAAGCCACGCGGAAGCTCCCCCACTATTTTCAGGCACATACTGTAGTTGTGCTAACTCAACTTTTGTTGAAATCCGTCCTCCGTAGCGCCGACTACACAGGCAGAATTGCAAAATGGGGAACGATTCTGGGCGCCTTCGACATTAGATACATGCCTCGCACCGCCGTAAAAGGTCAGGTCCTCGCCGATCTAGTAGTTGAATTTGCAGAGCCCACACTAGAAGGAAAGGAAGTGTCGGGATCACTAAGTGCTGATGAGAAACTAATTAGCACAGTCTTTCAACATGAACACAATTGGTGGAAAGCACACATTGACGGTGCAGCGAATCAAAGGGGCTCAGGGGTGGGGCTTGTTCTGGTCTCTCCCGAAGGGATAACCATAGAAAAGTCGTTGAGACTCGAATTCTCAGCCACGAATAACGAAGCCTAGTATGAGGCGCTATTGGAGGGAATGTCAATGATCCGAAAATTGGGTGGAAAATTCGTAAACATGTTCTCGGATTCGAGACTCATCGTGGAACAAGTAAACGGGGAGTTGGAGGCAAAGAATGAAAGAATGCAAGAGTACCTGGTCCGGGCTAAGCACCTGCAGACCCATTTCTATCACTTCCGTTTAACGCATGTACCTAGGAGCGGGAACACCCATGCTGATTCTCTCGCAACGCTGGCCACCTCCTCGGCTCAGCCACTTCCTCGGGTTATTTTAGTAGAAGATCTCTATCGCCCAACAACAGAGAAGGCCAACGGAATTCGGGTACACAACGTCAGGGCAGGACCTAGCTGGATGGATCCTCTGGTGTTGTTCTTAAAGCACGACACCTTGCCAGACAATAAGGTTGAGGCCGACAAAATCAGGAGGAAAGCTTCTCGATTTTGGTTGTCCGAGGACTCCAAACTTTACAGACGCTCGTTCTCAGGGCCATACCTGCTGTGTGTGCACTCAGAGGCTACTGAACTCATCCTGGAGGAGTTACATGAAGGAATTTGTGGAAGTCATATGGGGGGTAGGTCCCTGTCCCACAGGGCCATAACACTAGGTTATTGGTGGCCGAGCATGCATAAAGAGGCTCTAGAATATGTGAAGAAGTGCGACTAGTGCCAAAGGTTCGCCCCAAACATACACCAGCCAGGCGGAGAACTTAACCCGTTGTCCAGCCCTTGGCCATTCACACAATGGGGCCTAGACATATTAGGACCATTCCCCAAAGCGGCAGGGAACAAGAAATTTCTTCTCGTCGACACCGATTACTTCACAAAGTGGGTCGAAGCTGAGGCACTGGCAAACATTAGGGACTTTGATGTCAAGAAGTTTGTTTGGAAAAATATTATCACTAGGTTCGGGACCCCGCACACCCTGATCTAGGACAACGGCCTCCAGTTTGACAGTAAAGCCTTCAGAAGATACTGTAATGAGCTGGGAATTATCAATCGATACTTCACACCGGCTTACCCATAGGGTAATGGATAGGTGGAAGCCATCAATAAAACCATAGTGAATGGGTTGAAAAAGAGGTTGGACGATGCGAAAGGGAGGTGGGTTGAAGAGTTAGCCCATGTCTTGTGGACATACCGCACCACACCTCGCAGGTCCACGGGAGAAACCCCCTTTTCAATGACCTACGGAGCCGAGGCTGTCATTCCACTGGAGATAAACTTCCCAACACAGAGGACTACTGCCTTCAGCCCCATTGCTAATAACAGACTTCTGGAAAAAAGCTTGGACCTCATCGAAGAAAGAAGGGAAAGTGCAATGGTCCACCTAGCATACTATCAACAAAAGCTCAAGCAGGGTTACGACGCCAAGGTGAAGTCAAGGCCATTAGCGCCCGGGGATCTAGTACTGAGGAAGGTCCTAGGCACCGCGAGGAACCCTACATGGGGAAAACTCGGACCAAACTGGGAAGGCCCATACCGTATCACTTCTGTAGCCGGCATAGGAGCCTACTTTTTGGAAGATTTGAATGAACATGTAGTGCCATGCCCTTGGAATGTAAATAACTTGAAAAGGTACTGTTATTAATGAAAGACATAATTCTTGATGCCGCATTACTGTACAGCTACTTGGGCTAAGTGTTAAACAGAACCCAAATCCTGCCTGGCTCCTCGGATCACAGACTTGGGGGAAATTAACCTCGAAACTATTTTCACTAAGTGTTAAACAGAACCTAAGTCCTGCCTGGTTCTTCGGACCATAGACTTGGGAGAAATTAACCTCGCAGCTATTTTCACTAAGTGTTAAACAGAACCCAAGTTCTGCCTGGCTCCTCGGACCACAGACTTGGGGGAAATTAACATCGAAGCTATTTTCACTAAGTGTTAAACAGAACCCAAGTCTTGCCTGGCTCCTTGGACCACAGACTTGGGGGAAATTAACCTTGAAACTATTTTCGCTAAGTGTTAAACAGAACCCAAGTCCTGCCTGGCTCTTCGAACCACAGACTTGGGGGAAATTAACCTCGAAGCTATTTTCACTAAGTGTTAAACAGAACCCAAGTCTTGTCTGGCTCCTCGGACCACAGGCTTGGGGGAAATTAACCTCGAAGCTATTTTCACTAAGTGTTAAACAGAACCCAAGTCCTGCTTGGCTTCTTGGACCACAGACTTGGGGGAAATTAACTTCGAAACTATTTTCACTAAGTGTTAAACAGAACCCAAGTCCTGCCTGGCTCCTCGGACCACAGACTTGGGAGAAATTAACCTCGAAGCCATCTTGTCTAATTATCGACTATCATTTTCTACATATTCATTCACTCATGCTTGGTTTTCAACAGTTAATGGCAGAATAGACATCCATTCATGATGAAAACAGAAGAGAAAGTAAAACAACAAGATTTAAAGGAAAACGACACCTTTCATTAAAATTCAAAAGCGATCTTTTTACAAACATCAACAGAACAAAATATGAAGGGTAAAACAAATAAAGTCCTACACTACTTTCCTAAGTCTGAACCCTGAGTAGGCCCGGGCTGATCATCTGCTGCCTGGGGTCCCGGAACAGCCTCCTTAGCCTATGCAACAACCTCTCTGATTGAAAGACTGTCCTTGGGCAACTTGTCCTTCACGACCGGCTGCGCATCCTCAGCTTCAGGCAAAGGGGATTCCGAGGCTAAGGCCTTCGTTGGGAGAGGCTCTTCAAGGGCAACCACATCGGGAATCTCACGAATATCCTCCGGAAAAAAGATATTCTCAACTTTCCAGAGATCGGAGTCCGTTGGAACTGCTGCCCGATCCAAGGTTACACCCCAAGACATGGTGATGTAATCCCTACATACAACGGCCACCTCCTCGGTTAGCCTGATCTCAGTGTCCCTGACTCCGTGATCATATGAGGTTGTCACTGCTTTCTCGGCCGCCTCCCTGGCCAGGCGGGCCTCCTCCTTGACCTTCGCAAGCTCGGCCTTGAGATCTGCAACCGCCTGCTTCTCTGTCATGAGTTTTTCCTCGGACTGGCGGAGCTGTTGGCGTAGATCCTCAACCTGCTTAGTGGCCTTTTTAAGGCCGGCCTCCGCGCTCGAACGACCCTTTTTTGCCTCCTTTACTTCATTGCTCAGGCGATCATTTTCCTGCCTGAGGTTGCCAGCAGTCTTCTCGGCAACACAGTAGGACTGAGCCTCACTGTGAAGGTCCTCACGAGCCTTCTTGGCCCATTCCTCAGCAACAAAGATTTGTTGAGTGACCTGCGCCAGAAAAGTGAAGGCCTAATTAAAAGAGAATGACGAATAAATAGATACATAATAAGAAAACGAGATAAGAGAAGCTTTCACTTACCATGGCCATGTCCCTCTTCAGCGACATGAAAAGGTTCGGTTGCCGAGTATCCCGAAGACCCTTCATATCGCGAGGCAAAAGAAGAGGCTGCTGCAGGGCCTCAACCAAGAATGACGTCTGCAGGGCCTTAGCCAAGAATGACGCCTGCCCTCGTTAGGATTCCCACAGGGTCGCATCCCAGGAAATTGGGGCGCCATCCAATTCGAGCCGTGCGACCATATCCGCTGTTCCCTCCGAATAGCCGCCTCGTCTCGGCTATCAATGGACCTGGTCCTCTTCTCCTTAGGCTCTTTAGTCTCTTTGCCTTTCTTCTGAGGCTTGGTTTTTTCGTGGCCAACCTCGCCCTCCTCTAATTCTTCCACAAGCTTTTTTCGCCTTAAATTGGGCATAGGCTGCAGCGCCGCATCCAATGTGGGAGGGAGAGGAGGAGGAGCCTTGGAGGTAGGCTGTTCCTTCGGGACATCCTTGGAGGACTGCCTTTTGTTCCTGTTGGAAAGGAGGCCCCTGAGACTAAACCTTGGTTTCAGATCCATTCCTTCTTCCTCGATCTCTTGGCTAATATTAACTTGTGCAATTACCAAACCAAGATCAGGGGCTGCCAAGGCGCGGTCTAAATCTGAATCAGACTCCGAGAGCTCTACTGGCCTGGCCGACACCTCTCCCTCCTCAGCGAAATGGAACTGGTCTATCTGATCTTCCAAAGACAAGTGCGAGGAACCGGCTTCTTCCCCTGGGACAACTGCTGCGGGAAGAGCACGCCGAGCTGGCAGTTGGACGGGAGGTAAATCGCTCGAGGCGAGAAATCCTGGTATGGAGACATCGATTCGTGCTAATCGCGGATTGCCAGCCCTGATTGCTTGATCGGCGTCCACTAGAGCACGTGAAAGGGGCTCGTAATCCAAGATCAGAGGTGCAGCTCGCAGTTGCCCGTCTGCACTCACGTAAATTTTAGACCTTAGAAGGAAATTGAGTGCTGGGACGTTGACTAAGCTTAGCCGAGGAGTCGTATGCGCTTTGTCTGCAAAGCCCAAAGAAAGGGTTACGTTAGTCCGAGGAGGCAAACAAGCGAAATCAAAATTGAAACGAAGAAAAAGAAAGATCAAAACTAAGATCCCTTCCAAGGGATCTAACTCTATGGTGCCCCACCTAGTTTTCCTGCCTTGACCGGGCAGTGAATACCGTCGTGCCATGGTCCAGAGACGATCAAAAGGTCGTCCTTCAAGCCTTTGTTGGACTTGGGAAGGCAGGATATCAACCTCACCTCATCGGACCTGGACTTCAAGTAATATGAGTCGCCGAGGCTATGGCATTCATATAGATGAACCACGTTATGCCATGTAAGGTCGAGGTTCATCTGATCGTTCAAGACGTCCATGCACCCCAGAATCCGGAACATATTCGCGACGCTTGGTGAGGGGCCAACCTATGACCACGCAAATAATCCCTAGTTATCCTCCCCATAGGGATGGTCATTCCTCCTTCCACAAAGGCTATCACTGGAATGGCAACCTGCCCCGTCCTTCTCTTGATTAAGACTTCCTCCAAAGAACAATACTCTAGACCTACTTCCGGCGGGATACGGTACTTAGCCCTGAAGCCTTCCATCCCGGCCAGGGAATCTACCATTTTCTCAAGCTTACCCATCCCCCTAATCCTAGGTGACGCGAAGGTGATTTACTTAAGGAATAACGCCGGAAAAGGCAACGGAAAAGAAATGTGCACTTACGGGTGAGGAACTTGCAGGAAATCTTCAAGGGGACGACTGCGAAGGCTTGAACACTTTGAAAGGGAAAGTACTGGAGTGCTCGAGTGCTTGTTCGAAAAAATGGGGAGGAAATGCCTTTAAAAAATCTTATATATCCGGGGGAAGCTAGACAGACATACTCCCGCCTAGAGAAATGGAAATGATATCAACCGTTGATCTAGCATCCAACCGTCGGATTGAAAAGATATAAAACCGCTAAAAGCAATAATTAGCGCCTCATGGGTCATTAAACGCCTCCATCATTAATGAGGCACGTGAGAAGTATATCTCCGCACGGGTGAAGCAGGAATCCACAATAAATGATCTTATGAATGTCAAAATCCCACCTTTCCTCCTTGGACAAGAAAGAAAGAGCCGGAATTTTGAGGGGCTATTGTAGGGGTAAAATTCCCAAGTCAAACAATGGGCCTTGGGCCTTATACAGAGTCCAACTACGACCACAGGGAGAAATGGGCCGCCAAAACAAATGCTAGCCCAACCCTAATAAGTCCAAACTTATTTAAAGGAGACGTCCGAGGAGGAGTGTCTCCTCGGACGCGCCAAATACAAGCCCAACGTGCACCCTATCCATAGTAAGGAGTCATTCCAAACAAATATTGGTAATAAGGATAAGTCCCAAAAAGCAGGAAGGAGGAAGGAAAGATAAGACGTCCAGGGGGCAGCCACAACTGTCGCATTAAATGCAGGGAAACTACTTTCCCAGCTGCATTAATGTGGAGAAGACAGGCGAACAGTGTTACATTGGCCAATGCAACTCACAGAAAGGTAAGGTGGATGTCCAATGGGACAGGCACTCAAGTGAAGGTCCAGATGGTTAACAAGTGTAAGGCTCTTATTAATTTAAGGAGGCTATATAAGAGAAGGAACTCCCCATGAAGAAGGGGGGGAGAATTCAGAGGGAAAAAAGAGAGAGAGAGATTAAAGAATTCTGTAGTCTTTAACCAGAGCAAGAGGTGCACTCATACGCCTCCTCGGACCGGTATCCAGTGAACATAAATGAAATATTCTCACGTTCAGACTGTTGCATGACATACAACTAACTAACGTTCACTTCGTCTAGCCCTAGTTCTGCAACCCGCTCTCTACAAATTCTTTGTCTAGGGTCTTTTGGGCCAGAACCACTTACTTGCTGGGCCTGGACCCCAAAAACTGTCCCTTACAGAGATAATTAGATAATACTTATGTGTTGGTGGCATAACAATTTTCTCAAATAATAACTCCTTTCATGCTTGACTTTCTAATAACATGGTTACTATGAAGAAATAAAAAATCATTACTATGAAGAAAGAATGTGTTTTCCCCTCAATTGAATTGGTATTTCTTTCATACTAATAAAAAACAAGTTACTAAATTCAAAAATGAACTTTTCATTTGACTTTGTGATCATATGTCATATATTTGTGTTAATTATTGTTAAGAGTTTTGTAACTCGACTGACACTTCTTAGTATTTTTACGAAGTATCATGTCAATTGTACTTTGGAAGTTTCTAATAATTACTAGAGAAAGGAGGTATTGTTGCAAGATTATTGATTATTAAGAAGAAATATATATATATATATATAAATTAATTTTTTTTTTTTTTGTGGGTAATATAAGTTATGTATTCTTCGACATAATAGTCTTGCCCGTATGTTTATTTTGCTAGATGTTAGCAAAGGTGGACTATTTTTTGTTTTTGGTCAAAATGAACTATTTAGTCTTTGTTGTTGGTTATGTTTAAGGAGATCCATTAAAGAAAATAAGACATTTGCCTGTTGGTTAAACTTGAAGGGGACAAAAAACCGACATAGCTAACCAGAGGGAAAGAGAAAGATTGTCGGCATTTTGAATTCTTCGTCTCTTCTTTTTGTTTATATGGCCCTAGACCCTAGAGCGGTAGGCTCTCCATAAAGATTTGCTGGGTCCTTCCTCTTCGTTTTCTCTTTTGTCTCCAACTACATGTCGTTTACGTGTCTTCCTTGATGCCATGACTTAGCTAACATGTCATCACTCATCACCTTGTATTTTCTCTTTACAAAAGCCACTCAAATTTACAAATAAAAATACACGTTTTTTTAATAATTAAATTGATTCAAAGCTTATTCTCCTTATAAAGAAGACAAGGCTATTTTACTAAGTTACAAATCTCTTGGCTACAAATAAACGGACACACAAAAACATCACAAAAAATTGGGTTATTTTTCTTCTCGAAGTGAGTTGATCTTCGGAGCTTCCTTGACCAACTCCATTAGTTGTTCTACGGAGTAATGAGTAGGTTTCAATATCTTTCTTAACAGATGCTTGATCGGATGAATTGAGAGCAGCCGAGCACAACCTTTAGCTGGAGTCTTTATTGTAATTCAATAAAATATAATTTTCCCCTCCTACACAACTGTGTCACATAATAGATTTACATCCATAATTTTCAGTGAAGAATTTTTTTTTTTTTCTTTTTATAGTAAAAAATATTATTCTCTTCACAGTTTACAATATGATTGCAAAAAGAATCTATAAATTCGGCGAGCTAACCAAAGGTCAATTTTTAACTTTTTAATTAGTAAATAACCAATTTCACTCTTTAACAAGCAGGTAGAAAATTGGAGCTAGTCCAGAAATGTCACCATCACAGCTTGTGAGTGACGAAAAGGCTGTCTAGATTAACAGATTACAAAGCATACGATAGCATAATTTGATCAATGAAAAAAAAAATCAGAATAATAATATTGAAAATAAGTTTTGAGGCAGTATTATACTACTAATTACTATTTAATTAAATATTTCTTATTGCCTGTTCTATTAAGTTTGAGGTATTATACAATTAATATTGCTTAAATTTGTCTTATTATTAGGCATTGCTGGGACAAGGTGTCGTAGGGCTTTGAAGAAATCGGTTTCCTTGACTTTGATTATTACTGACAAAAAGCAAAACGATCAGGGTATTTCCTTTGCGTGATTAATTATCCAAAGAAATATGATTGACCTTATTTCGGCATGAAAATGAACGGGAATAAACTTCTTTCACGTTACAATATGTGCTTTGTTGTTTCATGACGCGTTTTTACAATATAATTTTTAATTTTGATAGATATAATATGATTTCAAACTTATTATGTCTGTTTTATGTTAATTGTTTTTTTTATTTTTTTTATCATCAAACTAGAATAACGTAATATAAAGTAAGATGTGAATTCATTATTCATCGGAAGCATATTCAAAATCCATAATTTTAAATGTAAGGTTATTAGAGAAATTGGACCCATCTCACTAGATCATGTTATACCATTATATCAAAGACAACTGTTGTTGATTGTTTCATGGCTGCCTTTTTTTGTAATAGTCTAATTGAAGACATAGAATGTGTGAATGAGACCACATGTTACATGCAATAATCCGGAAATTCAAAGGCCATTTCAATATCCAAATGCATTGTTAAAACCACTACATGGTCAAATGGATCATTTTATATTTGCGTGTCACGCTTTTATGTTTGATAAAGTACCAAAGACTGTTTAATAAACCACCAATGAAACCAAAAAATAGAAAAAGCTGTTTATATTCTTTTAACAGCAAAGTGAAAATAGGCTATTGTTAAATCATGAAAGGCCTTTACCAAAGTGCAATTATGTACTAACAGATTTTCAATTTGAGATGGGAAAAAAATTGTACTAAAATTTAAGGCAGCATGCAATCTGCAGCTACAGATATTTTATGTTTATGCAGCACTTGTATAGCTCATATGTTGTGTAGTTAGGGTTCTATTGGTCTTACTGTTTTATAATGCATTTATGTTTCCATGTGATACCATATATTAAAAGGTATCTTTGCTCCTATTGTAGTCTCTTTCTGTAGACTGAGTACTTTTATGCTAGTGTCTCCTTCACGATAAAGGATACGTTAATGATGTGTACATATAGATTTTTTCAATTGCATAATCATAAAAATATAATCAATTAAACTAAGAAGAGTAGTGTAATGAGTAATGACCCATTCTGGCTTATATTTCCATACTAAAAAAATGATACATTCTTAATATAATATCATAGAAGAAAACTCTAGGTACCTTGGGCTTGGTCAAAACAAAATTCACTAGAGTTGCACTAATAACATGGTCTATTTTTACACCACAACACCCCCCCCCCCCCTCTCTTGTCACAGAGAAGCCTTCATATGGTTGGATAAGAAGCCAAAATTAAAAAAGGAACAAAGAAACAAGAACAAGCAGTATGACCCTTTCAGCTCTCCACTCTTGTTTGTCAGGATCTTCCAATCCCTTCATATAAATGCATCAGACTAGCATATACTGAAACATAGCAACCAAACCTTCACTAGCAACAAGAAAAATACCCCACAAGTAGCTTACCAAGCCTAGAGAAAAGAAAGATATAGTAGAGAACTACACTCCACAAAGTTTACCAAACCTAGAGAAAAGGGAGATAATAGTAGAGAAGAGCTACTACACACAAAAAGTAAGTACATATGGCTAGGAAGAGAAGGGCTAGTGAAGTAGTGGGAGACAAAAATTCTAGTGAGGGAAGCATGGCTTGGGATGAGATGGTGAAGGAAGCTGCCGCAGCAGAAGCTCTACGTGGGGCAAGGAGAGCCCGAAAGAGATTTGTTGGTGTCCGGCAAAGGCCATCTGGTAGATGGGTGGCTGAGATTAAGGACACCATACAAAAGATAAGGGTGTGGTTAGGCACTTTTGATACAGCTGAGGAAGCAGCCAGGGCTTATGATGAGGCTGCTTGCTTGCTTCGTGGTGCCAACACTCGGACAAACTTCTGGCCTTGTCCCTCATCGTCATCTTCATCCCCAGCTCTCCCCTCAAAGATTACTAACCTCCTCCTCCAAAGGCTGAAAGCAAGAAATAACTCTTGCACTGCTTTGTCTAATTCTTCCTTGCCCATCAGCCTGCAAGAAAAGCAACAAACAGAAGTATGCAGAGAAGAGGCTGCAGAGTTCCCAAATGCATCATTCACGGATTACCTTAACAATCCTGAAGATTATTACACCAACTGCAACAACTTTGTAAAAAGTACTAATGCAAATGCTAGCCATGATTATATGACCACAAATTTTGAAGCCTCTTTTACTGAAAAAGAAGACTGGGCGCAGAGAGAAATGGACTTCGACTCTAATAGGAGTTCCAATGTATCACAGACTTGTGGCGGTGATTATAATTTTGGAGGGGAAAGAGAGGAAGATGAAGAAGAAGCAGGCAGTGAGACTGGAAAGCTGGATTTTCAATTTGTTGATACTGTTGGAACCTGCAGTTTCTATTCTCCCTTTGAGTTTGCTGAAGAGATTGAAGAACCGGTTGAACCAGAGAACTGCATGGATGAGCCATCAATGTTTAGAGCTGCCATGAAGAGGATGAAATATGAAAGAAAGGTCTCAGCTTCACTCTATGCCTTTAATGGGATATCAGAATGCTTAAAGTTAAAGCTAACGTCAGGAAATGCGTTAGGAAGAGAAATGTCTGACCAATTAACCAACCTACAAAAGGCGTGTAACAAGAACAAAGAGGCAAAAAATGAAGATGATCAAGAATATGTGGAAGTGATGAAGAGGAGGGAGGATGAAAATCCTGGAAGTTCAACTGAAATGGGGTCTTCTTCCTCTTCTTTGAGCAATGATGGTGAATTGTTGCTTTGGAGCTCACTTGATCTTCAACCCATATGCTTTGTTAATTGATTGATACGTTCTTCATTTTATAAGATTTTCATGGTCTAATTAGCGAGTGAACTATAATTTATGTTTAGCTTATGCAAGGCTGATCTCCTAATGTATCTTTGAAGAAAAAATGAAATGTAATTTTCGAGCCTATACAATGAGTCAATATACCACTTCTTTTCTAGTCGTGTTTATGATTGAATGATTGTATAGAATGCAGTTGAGTTCTTATGCACGTGCAAGTCACGTGACTTGGACTGCTTAGAGTTACATACGCATTTTATTTATTTATTTTGAATACTGGTTCCTGATTTGACCTTATATAGACCGTTATGGTTTTTAAT
This sequence comes from Quercus lobata, assembly GCF_001633185.2. Taxonomy (NCBI): domain Eukaryota; kingdom Viridiplantae; phylum Streptophyta; class Magnoliopsida; order Fagales; family Fagaceae; genus Quercus; species Quercus lobata. The sequence goes on from NC_044905.1 coordinate 84,946,653, forward strand.
GAGAGATTTTCTAAGGCTTAGTTCATGCCCTTGAGAAAAAATTTTGGCCCATTTTGTAGCCCATTGTGAATCCTGTGCACAAGATAGAAAAACTATTGTTTTAAAGGTTAGGATTTTGTGTGTTGTTTTTTAGTGAGAAAAATTGTATTATCGCATCTTGTATTTTTCTCTGAAAATAGTGAAATCTTTGCAACTTCGTGGACGTAGACAAGTTACCAAACTATGTAAATATTGTCTTGTGTGATTATTTTCTTTGGCGCATATTTTTTCTTTTATTTTTTGCATCTCACATATCTGGGAATTTTGTGCTTTTATTCCTTTCAGAAGGTTGTTCTCCCAATGCTTCAAGAGAAAGCTTTACAATTGGTATTTGTTTGTGGTTGCAACTACGTAATAAATTGGAGGAAATATACAATGTAAGTGGTTTAGTTGATTCTATTTCAGTTGATGAATATTACACTATGAAAAGTGCACATTGATTTATAGTAGTTTAGACTGTAACATGTTAAAGAGTCTTATGTAGGCATGCACGAATATGAGGAACCTGTCGAGGTGTTCTAATGATTGATTGTAGGCATTCAGAGTAAAGTTGAAAGTTAACAGGCAATTAAAGGAGCAGTCACAAGCCCACAACATAACATGGTTTTGGCACGAAAATATATGGGATTTAAATCCTTCCCTCTAGGCTTCAAAGAAGATTATGTTTTTTATTTGCTGAATAATTATGTTAATGAATACTGAAACGGTATTGTTAAATCTTGAAATAACAACTCTTTACCCATAAATGAAGTGTTTGTTTATTCACTGGGTGAGAGATTAATACAATATAATATACAAGTGGAAATTTTGTATCACATACAAGGATCACAAGACCAAGGATGTTAAACATGAAACATCAGGAATTGATTGGCAAATCTTGATGGCTCTATCTACTGTAAAGAGCATTAGCAAAAAAGTGTAATGCGAAATGACAAAATCATCCCAACTAAAAGAAGAGGTAGAATGAAGATACCATATACAGTACAACTACAAACGTAACTTCCATAAACCATTTTGATTCGAAAAATATCAAAGGCAACATTTACATATTAACATCCTCCAGTGGAAGAAGAGGTAAATTGCCAAATGTAAAATTCATAAAAACACCATTCAGGGTGGGTTCGTAACATTAGCTAAACATCCAGGGAAAAGGCAGACAGCCAAGACCCAGATTTATGAACCAATTCCACTATTAACCATTAATTGGCTCAACCCAAGCATTACCTGATAAAAAGACCAGGAAGAATACTAAAGTGAAAAACCGGTTATATACACATTAATTTCTAATTCACAAGCATCACGAGATTCACTTGTAAAGGTCTACTCATGAGGCTAGCCTTCATGCTTCATAGGACGCGGAGCTGTGCTAGGAAAGCAGCACAAAGATCCAAGAAGAGAAACTGTGGGCCATGGACCCTTTGGAGATCAAGCAGATACTTTTCCTCACGAGTTTTGTAAAGCTGTAAAGAACGTAGCAGAAAATATACATTAGCATAAGTTCAGGGGAACTGGCTCCATGATTTGGCATACATCTAAATCATGCTCAAGATACAAGTAGAAAAGGATATTAAGAAAAGGACCTCTCATATGCTAATGCATATCCTATCATCACACATATACAAGCACAAAGAACTCATGATTCAGGGAGGAACAACAAGGAATGGCAAATTACCTGAACTTCAAACTTGACAACATTTGGTGATTTGGTCACACCATCATTCTCAATGATGGTAGATTCATCCCCAAAGTAGTTATTACTGTGCACAGGATTGTTAATCATGCCTTCATGATGACCGGGGACACCCGGAATCCACCTACACTTCATGTTGTAGTGCCCGATCTTCTTCCAACAGACATTCAGTTCTTGCAAAGCTTTAAGAACTTCTGTCATTATTTCACGAGGATGAGCCCGTGACTGCCAAAATAAAGACAACAAATACATCAACAATAGTAACAAGCAAGCAAAAGAAATATTTTAATATTCATTTCAGAGAAATCATTCAACCTGGCTACGACCATCCAGTTGTAGCTCGGGTAATTTTCTAGACCTTTCAGACCAGTAATTGGTTCAACCAGATAACAAAATCACTGAAAAATATCACTGCCTCTCAAATAGATTGCAAGGAATTCCTGAGATGGAAGCATTGACCATTTCAAAAGGCCAAGCCATCAACTTATACTTATCCAACTAATTATATCAAAGATATTCCCCAAAAGGAAACTAGAAGAAAGCAAAAGAGAAAAGATATCACAGCGCTGGAACAATACACAAGCACATACAGCATAGCAACTTGGCAATTTAAGTCCTTCCGGGTCAAAATAGCTTAAAAACTAACCTGAAGTCCAAGAGCCCATTTTCTCTCAACAGGAAATTGTGGTTTTACACTCATTCCTTGATAATCCATATATCCTGGAGGGCGGTGCCCAAGAGCTGTAGGTGTAGCCTCATTTTGATGCATATGATTGAAACCACGTTCCTAGGCAAGTAACATCAATAGAGCTTCTAATTATAAGGAATGAGTATAACAAAAAGAAATAATTAAATTAAATAGATGATACAACTTCTTAAAACAATGCAGTACATCCAATGAACAACCAAGTCCATACCAATAAGAAAACTAGTTAACACAGTATAGAATTACACAATTTATGTCTATCAATTTCCTGTGGTAGTTCAGAAAAGGCTATCTACAAGATTGGATCAAATGGGGGCTCCAAATGACTTTCTCAAACCAAAAAATTGCTAATTAAAAATTTAACAGCACAAAATAACTTATCAGAGAATAGACGCACCATAGTCTCTTGGAACTCAGCTCCAAGATAGCCGCTAGAAGGACGAAACCGGTTGTCCAATAACAAATAGTAAGCAACAGTAGCCTGAAAAATGATACAAGAAATAAGACATACAATTTGAAAATTTGTAGGGAAAAATAGTCTGAAAAGGTCTAAACCTTATTTTGTAGCCTGTTCCGAAGAGATTCAATCAATTGGTTCCTGTCGAATCCCATCTTAATCACTTCCTGTAGAATGTCCTCGTCAATCTGCAAGAAAGCATGTTAATAGCAGAATTAAACACTAGTGAGGATCATAATAAAAACAAATACCACACTACATAATATAACAAGTATGTTACTCAATTCTCATGTAATTTTACAACTACAAAGGATCAATAAGGTAACCAAATTTCCCATATCCATACAAACAAAGACACTTACCAATAAACGGGCTTTTGATGAAAAACAAACAATACAGATTTTTATCTCTTTTTTTTTTTTTTTCCAAGGTAACAGTGCAGTTTTCATAACAAAGGAAATTAAGAGAGAGAGAGTCCACATACCTTCTTTGCTTGTTGAAGGGTGTCCGGTGGGGGCACGGCTAAATAACGTGGTAGATGTGCCTGAAACCATGGGTGCTGACGAATCTCAGGAATAGTCATCCGCTTCATTGGGTCCACTACAAGCATCCTTGGTATCAAGTCTCTTGCACCAGGCGATAAATGACTCGGAAGAGTGTATATCCCTCCCTAAAAAGCAGCAAAATTGTGTAGGTTCACAATATTGTCGATCTCTTCCCAATAACATGACTCTATTAAACTCAGATATAACGTAAAGCAAGCAAAAAGAATCAACAAATAAACATAACCAAAGCACACAGATTCTAGACTTACCATTTAACTTGTGACATTAGTAATAAATCTCAGCATTAAACCAAATAAAAATAAAAATACTAGATGATGCCAGATCTGTAGAAATTCAATGTTGAAAGGTGAATTGAATGAGAAACAAAGAAGACAAACCCTACAATTCATGATTGTACTAAATAGAGAAGGTACCTCCCATACACAGTGTCTACAAAAATTTACAAATTACGGTTCAAATTAAAAATTTAATAGCTGTACTTGAAACGATTAGTGCCATTATAAGTCCGTTGAGAACATGATTTTGACCTACCATAATCTTTAAGACTCTTAACCATTTGAATCTAAATTGATCTTTATTGATTAAATCTATTTTATCACTTATGATTTCTAGGATGAACACATCCCTAGAGCAAGTTGCTCAGAAATCAAGAGACAACGTCTAATTGTTAAACAAGCAAGATTGAAAATAACTGAGTAATGGGTTTCCAAAAAAGAAAAAAAATAGCAGTACCTTTATCTTCTTAAAAAGATTAGGAATGTTTTCATCATCAAACGGAAGGGTGCCACACAGTAGAGCATATAAGATGACACCACAGCTCCAAACATCTACTTCAGGCCCAGCATACAATTTTCCAGAAATAACCTAAAGAAATTGATATAGATAGTAACCCATGAGATTGAGATCATGAAAACGGAAAAGCATTATTTGCCTATGTTCTCATGCAAAAATGCCGCAAATCCATACCTCTGGAGCAGCATAGTTTGGACTTCCACAACTTGTCTTCAAAAAATGACCATCACGCATTATATTGCTTAAACCAAAATCAGCAATCTTCACATTGCATTTGGAATCCAAAAGCAAATTCTCAGGCTTAAGGTCTCTATGCACCACCATATTCCTATGACAATACTCCACACCAGAGATTATCTGCCTCAAGAATCAGGGATTAGCATACTTTGTTATCATAGTAACAAAAAGTAGAAGAAAACTGAAAAATATTAGCCGGTCCCACCTGCTGAAAAAAATTACGAGCTTCATCCTCCTGCAACCTACCCTTCTCCACAATGTAATCAAAGAGCTCTCCAGACTTGACATACTCCATCACAACATAAATGTCTGCTGGCGTGTCTACAACCTCATAGAGTCTAATTATATGAGGATGCATAAACAATCTCAGTATTTTGATTTCTCTTCTCACTGCACCAATTTAAAGGGGAATAAAATAAACAAATGAAAATTTTAAGGTAACTGAAAAGAATGAGCAAACCTTTTATAGCTACATGCAAGATTAGAAGCAACTACGAGCATGGAGAACAACAATCAGAAAATCTATAATGTTTGCTTTTCAAATTTCAGACATACTCTCTAAAACCAGTAAGTTAATTATAAATTGAAAGCATAGAGGAAAATATAAGTATGATTGTTATTAAATACAATGAACACCCAAGATTATAGACATAGATATTTCAAGAATAGATGATCCGGTCCAATTGTGGTTTCATTCAGAGAGACTACATAATAACTCAAGACTCTAAAGAAATACTACAAACCTTTTTCCTCCATTTCCATGTTCTTTATCTTCCGACGGTTAAGGATCTTTACGGCAACCTTATGTCCAGTCAGAATATGTTCTGCAATTTTCACCTTGCCAAAGGAACCTATGCCAAGAGTCTTTCCAAGCTTATAATTTTGTAAAAATATATCCAGTCCATTGCCAACAAGGCCAGCTGAACCATCCATTTCCTATATAATAAACATGGTTAAATAATAAGACAACATGAAAGAGATCGTGAACAAACACACAGTATAAATAAGGGTTGACATCACAAATAACAATCTTTTCAAGAAAAAGACATCCCAAGGAAAGGACGCCAGTAGGTAGACACTTTCCACTATGCACAATGATGTATATTTACAGAAAAACATTATAAGGCAATATCCAGAATTCAGAAGAATTTACCCAACCACAAGAGCAGAATTCAGAAGAATTTACCCAACCACAAGAGCAGAATTCAGAAGAATTACCCAACCACAAGATATGAAATTTCTAGTAGCACCGTTAGCCTCTATTAGTCTGAAGCACTTTATGAAAAGTTTTCCTTTCACTTAATTTGTTGCTACAATCAAGACTTAGATTAAGACACGTGTATAGCAAACACAAAATATCTAGGACAAAGATGGTAATATGCAAAAAAAATTATTAACAAAGAGATTTTATGTTGTGGAAAGGCTTATCGGTTGTGGAGTTTGGTGTTTAGATCTTTTGGGTTTTCTTGGGTCTTGCCAAGATCGGTTGCGGATACCCTATTCGGTTGGTGGAATTGGCCTGGAAAGCATTTATCTAGCATTTGGAATTTAGCTCCATTATGCTTGATGTGGTGTCTTTGGAGGGAGCGAAATAGGAGGACGTTTGAGGACATGGATAGTTCGGATGACCAGCTTTTAGCCTCTTTCAGTGGCACTTTGTTTCACTGGTCTAGGGCTTGGAGACTCACCTCTAGTGATTCTCTCCCTATGTTCCTTAGCTCTCTCCTGTGTACTTAGTTTCTTTTCCTTTCTTTCCCTTTTACACTCTTTCTTCTCCCTTTGTATTTTTCTCTCTGCCTTATGTTTTTCTGCATAAGGTGGTGTTCTTGAATATAAATCTTTATTACCTATCAAAAATTATAGCAATCCAACAGACTCAATTAAAAAATAGAAAGATGATAACTATTTATATGGAGCAAATTTTGAATAGTTTTTTTTATACAGAAAATTTTGTATAGATAGCTGCTCTGTAAATGGGTTGTGTATAATTCCAACATATATTCTGCAAAAACATATTTCACTTACAATCATAGCTAAAAAAAAAAATGTTTAGCAATGAAGGAAGCACTGCTGCAATAGTTGTCAAACAACACCAAGCAAACAGAATCCAGTGTTTCAACATTTATTATCCCAAGCCAAAGGACACCAAATGTTTCAACCATATGCTCCTAGATCCTTAAACTAATATTCCAAGATTTCAAAATCTTTCAGAAACAGCCCCAAACAAAATATATTTGGAAGAAGTAGATTCATTAACTAGATTTTATAACTTATCAATCAATTCATTCAGCTATCCCGGCACAAATTATTATACCATCACAATTTCAGATACAACCAACTTGCACTTAAAACAGTGATACACTTATGTCAAACTATTTGATTAACAAAGCTGCATGCAAATATCCCATAGTAAAATTAAAATCACCAAAAATAGAAAATCATTCTTGGTGGACAACTCACAGAAAGATAAATACATTAGAGGGAAAAATAAAGTCAAACTAACTTATCTGCAATACAACCCACTATGAAATTCCACTTAAAGCATCTATAAACATATGCCTAACCAGTTAATTAACAAAACTATACCTTCAAACAGGTAAAAACAATTAGAATTATCCAAAAAAAATTAACTTTTCTTGTTTAAAAATCATGTGCAAACCAATCAAAATCAAACAAACCCATCTACAAATCACAATTTCAGGTACAACCCACTACAAAGTTCCACTTAAAACAACCATACATCAGTTGATTAACATAAACACATACAAAAATCACTTAGTGTAAGTAAAACCAATTGAAATCATCCAAAAGAATAAAACTTTTTATTGATAGAAAATAAAAATTAAGAGGGTCAATCAAAATCAAACAAACCCATACGCAAATTCAACCAAAAACAAAGAAAACCCACTTCCCAAAACTGAAATTTAAGAAAGAATTAACCATAAACTTAACGCAAGAACAACAGCAAAAATTTACCTTTTAGACAATCTTAAAAAACACAAAGTGAAACAGATCTGAGAATCCACAAACCAAATTAAAAAGAAACCACAATTAAAATTATTTAAGGATTCTAAAGAATCGTTACCTGCTTTTCCTACGCTATAATGTTATTCCTCTCACTCTCGGTGTCTCTGTCTCTTTTTCTCTCTCTCTCGCGCTCGCTGGCTATAGATGGTGACGACAATGAGATTGGTTTTTTTTGTTTAAATATATTTTGATGAGGCTTTTTGTGAAATTACGATATTAACCTTATACTTATGTCGGCTTTTTTCCCAATAAAATCTAAAAAAAGTTACGTCAGTGAGGCTAAATTAGGAATTGTGCCTTTGTGAGAATTTTTTATATTTTTTATTGTGTGCTTGTGCAACTAGTTGTATGATTTTTTTTTTTTGGTTAAATTTGTTGTATGATATCAACTTGTATGCAACATCCCCTCAAAAAAAAAAAAAAAAAAAAAAAACTTGTATGCAGCAAACCTTTTTTTTTTTCTTTAACCAAAAAAACCTTTTTTTTTTCTTTTTTTTTTGTTTTAAGAAACATTACTTATTTTTAGATTTTTTTTTTGCTAAACTTATTTTTAGAGTTAAATAAAAAGAAAAACTGATATCCTATTCCTTATTGAATTGGATTGAGCCATTGAAACTGTGGCTCGAAGTAACCCATACAAAAATAAATTTTTTTTTCCTAAGATGTCTAGGATTTCATTAATTAATGATAAATTATAAGATCCTATATGGTTATAAGTTTTTTTTTTTTTTTTTTTTTGGGGAATAATATGGTTATAAGTTAGTAATACGGGATATGAAATTTATTATAATTTAATTGAAATCTTTTAATATTTTAAAATTTCAAGGATCATATTTATGATTCAAAATTTTCTTATAAATGATGTCACATCAACAACATCAACAATTTCTTAGTTACCTTTTTGTTGTAACAGATTGCACCTAAAATTAATAAACATTCCTTATTTGCAATCACCTTCCATACTGGTCACCTTTTCTTCCATTTTTTTTTTTTTTAATAATTTTTTTTAGAGAGTTTCAACCTATGGCTCTTTGTCATTAGACTAAAACACCGATCAGTTTTTTGTGTAAGCAGAAATTGAACCTCAGATCTCTTATACAACTATCAGAAATTTTACCAGATGAATTAATTGGAACCCACTACTGGTCACCTTATTGATTTCTTCCCATCACTCAAAAAAAAAAATTTATATAACTAATTTCTTAGGATTTTTTATTTTATTTTATTTTTGATTTGGTAAGAACTAACTTCTTCTACTGGATATAATTTCTCAAAATTCACTAGTCATAAGAAATTTAAGTTCTAAAATAGAAAAAAGTCTTAAGAATCATATGTGCCCTAAAAATTCCCCCATTTTTCTTCTCTCAAAATCAGATTAGACTAGACTAACAACTTTCGTCCTAAACAAGCGAGAAACTCTGGATCCTTTATTTTCAATCTTCTTCTATAAACTCTCCAACATGCCTAAAACCATACTTGTCAAATCATGAATCGTATCGCGAATCATTTTTGATTTTTTTGTATCGTGTATTATAAGATACACAAACACCTAATAAAATTATAAAATAATTATAGATATACATATATAAAAGGTATATTTATTATAAATTCAAAATATATTCAACTAATGACCAATTTAATCATTACTTATGTAATAAAATTTAACAAAACTAACTAAATAAATCAAATTAACTTATGTTTATAACATGTACATTTAAATTGATTAAACTCAGAAGTAATACATGATATATGAACCAAAATAATAATATCTTTTCGTCATCTTGGTTAATCAACTCTATCTAAGTCAAGAGGTTTTGATTCTCCAAAAAAAAAAAACTCTATCTAAGTCAATGTTATCATAATGTTTAGTATCTTGCAAAATTATTTTTTCATAGACATTTTCTTTATTATTATCAACATTCACTTCTTTTTTTTTTTTTGGTTTTTTTATTCTAATAATTTTTTCTTTATATGTTATCTTGGCATTCTAGCTTTTTAAACTCAAAATAATAATAAAAAAATAAAAAATAATTATATTTTCATTTAATACATTATTAATAGCATAGAAAATAAATTTGCACATATGAAAGTGAGTATTTTGAGTATAGTCTAAATTTTGTAGGAGAAAGAGAAAGGAGGAAAAAAACTCATGGACTTGCTATTTCATTAAACTCAATTAAGTTTCCCAATAATTTTGTGTTAACAAAGTCTAACAACTTGTTTAAATCAAATAAAATCACAAATTTTAACAACAAAACTCATTTTAAACTTATATGTTTATGTATCGTATGATACATACGATTCATTGATACGATACGATTTATACAATATGCATCTATGTATCGGATGATTTATGAACACTTACAATACGTCCTTATGATACGAAATTTTTTGTACACGATACGATACGTATCATGTATCGTACAATATTAACAACTATGCCTAAAACACACATTTTTTGTACACGATACGATATGATACGTACCGTACGATACGTATTGCGTATCGTATAATATTGACAACTATACCTAACACACACACACACCATATCCCATTCCACTTCATTCCACTCTTTTATGATCCATCTCATCCATTTTATTCTATTCTTTTATAACCTCACAAACACCATTAGGCTACAATATCATTAGTAGAAGAATTAGAGGGGGAAAATAAGAAATTGACCAGAGAACCTTTTAATATGATCTATCTGATAACATATTTTGTCGACAAAAAAGAGAATTATTAATCTTGAAAAGGTTATGCGCTTCCCTCAATATCACAAGCTCTCCTTAATTTAACCACATTCTTGCATAGGCCTCATGACAGGCATAGATTCATACTTGCAGAAAGAAACTAATATGACCTCTGACGAGGGGGAATTGAAAAGAATAAGCATGTTTAAACCATGTTTTTTCCTTCTTTTTTTGAAACAGCAAACAAATTACAGATACACGTGGTTCTATACAAGTGGTTTATGTCAGTGTCAAACAATACACTCGGAACAAAAGTCGATGCATACATAGATAGAGGAAATATTTCCAAGACATGTATTAATAATCAGGAATTGAAGCGAATCGATATCCTTTGACACCCCTCCATGCATAATATGCTATTCGAGTCTCATAAAAGCCTGCATCCACAAGTTGGAGATCAATATAAAGATTGTCAATTGACTATGCTATTGAGAAATGTAGACTTTTCAGCAGATCCATAAGGGGAAAGTAACTCAGCAGAATCAAAAACATAAATTATGCACGGTATCATAAGCCATTTGATAGATGCAGTTTAACAATCCCTCAAAGTAGAGAATTACTAATTCATAAAATCTTTCTTTACTTAATGCTTTTACGAAATCTTTATCTGCTGCTACCAATACTCAAAACAACACTCGATTAAAAAAACACTCAAGGCAATTACTTCTACAAGTATTAGCTCACATATGGTAATGAGATTGGAAACTCAATGAACATCTCAACACTTGCTTTTATCCTTTTGAAGGATTATGTACGATAACATGGACATTCATGCTTTTTGGAGCAGCATATATGTAAAATTTGTGACAGAATCACGCTTATGCATGAAAATAATGACTCACATTGTCATGCTTTGAAGATAAAATAACACCTATGCATGAAAATGATGACTCATATTGTCATGCTTTGAACATATAATATGTAATACTCATCCATACTGTATAGTAAGCCAGGCAACTTGAATTAGAGCACTACAGATAAGGTCCTAGCCTTAAAATTTTATTGATAATAGTGCAATATAAAAGTCAAAATCTGAATAATTTGGCCTCCCTTGTGATCCACTCACCTTTAATTTTTCTCTAGGTTCTTAGTTTGTATGAAAGGGGATGTCATGTATCAATTAAACAACTTCAGATTTTTTTTTTTTTTTTGGGGGGGGGGGGGGGGTGTAGTTGAATGACTGACTCCAGTTTCAATAAAGCTGAATAAATTACAAATCATTTGTCACCAAAAAGGAGAAAAAAAAAAGTTACATACCTGGGAGGAAGGAGAGAATTCCTAGTGCCAAAAGGCCATAGGCCTGGGATTGGTCGCCTCCCATGTGACCAGTCATTATGAAATATGAAAGAAAGAGAAGCACTAAGCCGAGAGAAAGCAGGAAGAGTGCTAGGGCAATGGATTTCCATGGGATTTTATCAAATGCTTTGGGTGAATAGTCAAATCGAGGATCATATTGTCTTTTCCCAGAACTGCCATAATCATTATCTTCATCAGTAGGAAGAGGGCTGTATTGAACATTTCTTCTAGATGCCATATCAATCAAACACAACTCTTAATCCTGGGTATGTGTAAACAAACACCTGAAACATTCAAGTTCAACAATCAAATTAAGCGCACTTAAACATATAGTGAAGTAATACAACAACATAAAATAGGGGCAAAACGCTTTAGCACAAACTAACACTTTCTTCCTCCCACAACTGCATAAAGGTCAAAATCAGGGCCCCACCCATTGGCACCAGAAAGCAAAATACATCCTAAAACAGAATTTAAAAAGATCCATATTTCAAATTCAATAAAAATCTCCCCAGATAGACATACACTGCAACTTATGTCAGCTAGATAAAAAATAAAAAAATAAAAAAAGGGGGGGGGGGGGTGGGGTAATTACTGCATTTCACACTATGCATCAAACTTAGCTATATGGATGAGTTCCTTGTCACAAGATAGAGAAAATTTTGGTAAATTGACCAGACTAAAGAAAAGATAAAAGGAAAATCCACTTTCAAACTTTTTCCAAAACTTACACTAAGTTCATCTCCTTCATTCCACATAGCTTAAACATAAACTTCATGTCAGTAGAAACCACACGCATTGCTCTACTATACATAAGACGTCAAAACCCAGTCAGCGCCTAAAGAAAATGAATCTAACCTGTATATATATTTGTTTAATTTGAGACCATCCATAGCATAATAAAATAAAATTTAACCATCAATATGAAATTTCTGTCTTAAATGTCAGAGCTCTTATCCCATTAATAAAATAAAACATTTCCAACCACAACAATAATAAAACCTTCCAACCAAAAGGATGTTCCAACAAAAATAATCCATTTCTATAGAGTCCAAATTTCTCAAGCACTTTTATTACATCATTTATTCTCCAAAATGAAAGATCCTCAACAAAGACAAAGTTACAATTTCTCAAACACATAATCAAAGCTCAACAGTAAGGTTCAAATCTAAACTCAATAGCAACCACCTTTACCCGGGGACTCTCTAATCCACAATTGCCTCAAGAATCTAAAAGGTCAGATGCTTAGAAAGAAGGATTTGCTAATCTAGGGCATGGGAACAGGCCATTTTACATGTACCTCATGGCCTATCAAGCATTCTTGGCAATCCTATGCATTCACATTACCGCTAATTTAAAATTAGGCCACAACGTGTTTATGAAAGGCAAGACAAGGTGTTTCCTGTGGCTATCTGTAGCATCTAATTCATATATAGACTTGCCAAGGATCATTCGTGCTTATTGTATGCAAAGAAAATTTAGAAATAAGAATTGCTAGTGGGCCTAGGTGATCAGCCACTTATCTCTACTTGGTCCCTTGCTTCTTTTCAAGGATTTTCTCGAGCTTCCTGCTACCTGCTGACTTAGAGGAAGATTTTTGTTTGGTTTTGGGCTATGAGAGAAAATGGCTGGGGAGGTGTACAGCAAAGATTTATGTAAGTTAGTTTAGGTTTCGGGTCTATTTACTAATTTGCCCCTCAAGCCTACTTTTATTTATTTTTTGAAGTGGCCATCTAATTCACCTTTATTTTTTATTTTTTGAGAATCAAGTCAGCATGTTTTTATTCAATAGCTAAAGAATCAGATATAAGAACATCCATAGAGTTCATAGTTCAATGGAAACAACCATGCCTACTTTCTTATACTACAAATATATACAGTTCTAGGTTCTCTCATCATTTGGTCTTACAGTCTAGGTTCATGTAAAGAAATGACACTTGGCTTGGAACAAAATCTACATTTGACGAGATAATAATATAAAACAATTTCATACAAGGGGCATATTGATAACTTAAAAAACTGTTCTAGTCTTAGCCTTACTCATAGGCATCAACATATTCGTGTCATGCATTTCAAATATACAACATATATTGATCCATGCCCCCACAGTCCAAAGAACAAAGAATTCAAGCTCTCAGTTTAGTCTTAGTCTTCCATCACATTTTTTTCCCCAATTTTAATAAAAGAGAGAAAATTTAAAATTATACAAAGTTCAAAATAAGGGTCAAAATCTAAATGCTTCAATTTTTGATTAAGAGCACTCAAAAGAATCCCATAGAACTAAATTCTGCCTTGTTAGGTAAATGGTTGTGGAGATATGGCACGGAGACTGATGCTTTATGGAGGAGGGTTATAGAGGCAAAATATGGGAACATTTGGGGTGGTTGGTGTACGAAAAAGGTGACAAGTCCTTATGGGGTTAGCTTGTGGAGATACATTAGAAGTGGCTGGTTGAAGTTCTCTAAACTCCTTGTTTATGATGTGGGGGATGGTACTAGAGTGAAATTTTGGAAGCATGTGTGGTGTGGGGATTGTACTCTCCAAGAGGCCTTTCCGGAGCTTTATTGTCTTAGTAGGTCAAAGGATTCCTCGGTGGCTGAAGTTATGGATTGGTCTACTGAGAGGTTTCACTGGAATGTGCAATTTCGTCATCCACCACAAGATTGGGAAGAAGAAGCCTTTGACCGGTTTATGGGGTTGGTCTATTCTTCGTCAGTGCGGGGGTTTGGCTCAGATAAGGTCTGCTAGAAGCTTGCAAGGAATAGAGGTTTTGAGGTTAGAGGTTATTATAGTTCATTCTACCCTCCTAATCTTGTTCCCTTTCCATGGAAAATGATATGACAATCGAAGGTTCCTCCAAGGGTAGCTTTCTTTTCTTGGTCTGCTTCCTTAGGTAAGATCTTAACTACAGACAACCTTCGTAAAAGACGAGTGATAGTGCTTGACTGGTGCTATATGTGTAAGAGGTGTGGGGAGTCGGTGGATCATCTTCTCCTTCATTGCTCCATAGCTTGGGAGTTGTGGTCTTTGGTTTTTTGCTTGTTTGGTATTCAATGGGTTATGTCTCATACTGTTATTGAGTTGTTTGAGGCTTGGCAAGGAAAGTTTGCACGACATCGTCAGATTGATGTTTGGAAATTGGTGCCTCACTGCTTGATTTGGTGCATTTGGCGTGAAAGGAATGCTAGAAGCTTTGAGGGTTGTGAATGCTCGTTGCTAGAGATTAAGTCTTTTTTCTTACACACTCTCTTTGATTGGAGTGTGGTTTTTTCTCATTTTTCTTGTTCTTCCTTTTCTATTTTTCTTGATCGCTGTTCTTTTGTTTCTTGATTTGTGCCCCCATAGTACATCCCCAATGCACTCGGCTTGGCAATCTTTTTATTATTAATAATATTCTTATGTTATTTATCAAAAAAAAAAAAAGAACTAAATTTCACCTTCACAAAAAAATTATCTCCACTAAACCAATGACATGATTAGCATAAATCAAAGATTGTCAAACTCAGTGATCTCACACTCACCACCACACTGCTCTCGATCCTGAAATTACTAAATTGGAAACTATCCCTCAAATTTTCATACCCAAAAATTTATACTTAAAAATCCTAAGACCTTCCAACATGGGTTTACTCATTCAACTTAAATCTCTTCACAAAAACTCTAACTTACGAACTTCATGGATCAAAATTTAGACCACAGTTATGCAAACAAAGTTGGCAAAACCAATTCATTACAGACAAGCACTTCACCCCCACCATTATCTTCAAACAAGTCATGCTAAAGACACAACCTTTAGAGTTATACATACACCCATATATATATGCATATATTCATCAAAACCAGAAATTTAAAAGATTTTCAGGGCGTAAGAAAACATAATACTATGATAAAAAAATAAGCAAAACCCATTAACCAAAATCATCAAAAACAAACAAAACAAAACTGAAAATTCCTTAAAAGTCATTCAATTCTTGCATAGTATAAGTACAAAAGATTTGGACTTTGTAAAAGGAAAATGGAAAAGACAGTAGAGGGAGTGATTGAGTACGAGAAGGCTCACCTGAACACTAAGGTTGCAGAGGATGAGCTTTTGCGGTGGAGGAGGAGGATGGGATCGGATCGGATCGGAGCGGAGTTCCTATTAAAATCCAAAACCGTAAGATTTTTGCCTTGGAGTGTATATTGAGTATTGACAAGTCGTCTGTGACTGTGAATTGGTCACAGCATTAATCTCAGCCGTTAGATTCAATGGGTCAAGGAAAGACGGCTAATATTTTTCTTTATTGGTCATATTTAGAAAATTGTGGTTAACTAATTTAATTTTTTTTTTCCTTCTTATTATCACTCTTATTTTTATCATCTCATTTTATTTTTCATAGCTAAAAAATTGTGGTTAACTAAGTTAAAATAGCTCATTCTTTTCTACTAAAAACCTTTCTTATTTTGAATATCTTTTCGGTTATTTAATTGTTGCTAATAAATACTTTTCACTTTCAAGTTCGGAAATCTTATATTTTCAAAAATAAAATGGAATTTTGTATAATAAAAAGTATGAACTTTTATTTAGTTCTTTGTTAGTACCACTTCCTCTCTTTTTTTTTTTTTTTTTTTTAATACTAGATCGAGTTATTGTTTTTATAATCAAATATTTATCATATTATAAATTATATGGTATAAATTTTCTTTTGTTTTGTTGAAATATTGCAGAATATCGTTCCAAACTTATCAGGTGTCCCCGATAATATTTTTAGAAAGACTTATAGTGCTGCTTCATTGTGACCAAAACATAGTATTTGCAATTAACACCTAATAAAGCCTTATCTAACTCCTTTTTGTTTCCCAAGAGAAAAGGTACAATCATCCTCCATTAAAGCCTCATCTAAAGTATTTTTTTCTAATAATAATAAAACAACAAAACATACTATTTTTATGACAAAAATTCTAAGATTACGATAAAATACCACAATTTTCATTACAATTGTTCACGTGACAAATTGTGAGTAGTAGAGAAAAAATGATAGGTTCATGTGAAAGTGACTTACAGTCAATTATAATATACTACGTAAGATAGTTCTGAAAAAAGTTGTTGAGTTTTATGTGGTACTAAAATTAGTCTTATTATGCTATGATGTGTTCGAATGCTTAGTTTTGGAGAACCAAATGCTTAGTTAATGAGAACTCAAATAAAACAAGATCTAAAAGCATCAATTTCCGTTAGACTAGGAAAAGGCCACAAAGGAAAGGGATTTGCACTTAAACATAGATTTTTCTTTCTTTGTATTGATAAGCCTTCTTGAAGCGTTGTAACCACTTCTAGTGCTACTTAATTGTCACACTATTACAGCATTAATGTCCTTCAACGGAAATATGATAATTTCACCATAAGTTTGAAAAGTTAATCCTAATCTTCGTGCAAGCTACGTATCACCCACTAATGCTTAACATATTGATAATATAAAGACAAGATGAGGCATGCCCAACAGTCCAAAAGCAATATAAAACTAAGTCACTTTTGGCAACAGTATTCAGGACCAGTTATTATGGTCTCTGAGGCTTTTAATCTCATCTAAAGCATGTAATTTATTAAAGATTCCGTGCCATGATGAGAAACTAAGAGCTTAGGCAAAGACCAGGCCATATTAGCCATAATGACCTCAAAGAATGACCTCTTCCTTCGCCGTTTTGTGTTTGTTTGTGGTGGTTGAAAGTATAAGGAAAATAAGAACCTAATTCATTATATAATTCTTGAAAACAAGGTGATGAATCAATAATCTACACGTGTCTCTCTTTATATCCAAATTCACTTATGGTACAAAACCATTTTCATGTCTAACTTGATGGAAGAAGCACCATCTGTTCTCATGGAGAGAACAGGAAAGATCATCAGGCTATCAATCTTTACCTTTCTAAAAGATTTTCAGTACTTCACCACCACCCCTGTTCTTCTTATGTTACCTTTCTCAGTATCAGTTCTCCTATCACAAGCTGTTTTCCCAACTTCACCGCCTTCTTTGATCGTTCATGCTCACTTTAAGTCCCTCTTCCATGCTGCAGGATTTTCTTCCCCTTCATTATTGGATTCTCTTATCAATCTGAACCTTTCTCAAACCATGTTTAAATATATTCTTAGTCTCCCATTTATACTCACCTCCCTTGTCATCTCAAAAGCGTCTATAATTCAGGCTCTAAATGACCATCAAACATCTCTTCCACCTCCCTTTCCCTCTTTCATATTGCTTTACAAGCCTCTCCTAATAACCCACCTATGGAATTTGATCATCAACATCACCATTAATATGGCTGCCTTTAACGCCATTAAAGCTTTTGGGTTCTTATCCAACGATCCTATTTTTTCACTAGTAACAAGAATAGTTCTCTATACCATACTCACTAACATAGTTGTTGTATGCAACTTAGCTTTGGTTGTGACTGGGATGGGGAAGTGCACAGGCTACTTGGCCATTCATAAGGCTTTTTTGCTTAGAAGGGGTACAAATTCAATGGCTCTTTTGTTGGCTATCCCTCTCAGTTTTGGTCTAGCTGCTATTGAGGCCTTGTTCCGCTTCCGGATTGTAAGAGCTTATCAGCTTTATGGAAGGCCTAGTGTGTCACTGGCCTTGGAGGGGTTATTCATTGCTTGCTTGTATTCACTACTTATTATCCTTGACACAATTGCTTGTTGCTTGCTTTTCAAGAGCTGCAGATCAGATTTTTCGATGGATGAAGCAGATGAATACAACCATATTGAGTTTCAAAAACAAGAAGGCAAGCACTCTCCTCCGATGTTGAGAAATTTAGAAGAACTTTTATGAATTGCTTTTGCACTATCAATTAGACCAGCCTAAACTTGTACATACAAATGAATACAGATTTCTGTGAATTAAAACAGATCTAGTTGAACGTGGAACCTTCAAGAGTTACAGATGAACACAAATCAATTACTCAATTAGTTAAACAAGGAGAGAATGAGCAAGTATGCCACTATTTCAATCTTCCTTTGGTTTTCACTTTATTGTAAGATATATCATGTAAGATGAACTTATAATGAATGAATGCAAATGCCAATTGCCATCTTTTGGATAACAACCATCAAAAAAAGGCAACCCACTTTTTAACCTTTTTTTAAATCAATTCCAAAGTCACTGGTTTGGTGGCTCTTTGGTAGGTTTAGGTTCCTCATGAAGAGTTTGCTTGATTTTGAGTTTTCTTCACTCTCTGCCTCTCTGGTGGCTATTTCAAGGGACTTATCCTTGTAAATATCCAGCATGTAAAAGAAAGTTCCTGAATTAGCACAAACTGCTAAAATCTTGGTGTGAGCCTATTGTTGGCTGGTTGTAGCTTGTTTGGCATAACTTTGTAAGGTAGCAACAAGGGATCACACTGCCTACTGTTGATATGTTGTGTATGTTCTACAGAGCAAGTCTGGAATCTCTGGATCATTTTTACTTTGGATATTCTCACATGAGGAGTGTTAAGAAAAAGAGAAAAGAGCTGAAGGAAATTCTATATATTTGTGTATATAAACTGTATAGGTAGAATCCTCTATCTATAGCCTCACATACTGTGAGTGATCTACAAGTAATAGGAGTACTGCACAAGTAATGCTAATGGACCTTGGCGTTTGGATGGAAGTGATGTGAAGATGTTTGGTCAAGAGGCAGATTAGAAACTGGCAGGATGAGTTGGATTGGGCTAGTAAAAAATTGAAGGGTGAGACTTTTTGGAAAGATTTGTAGATTGGCCTGAGCAGCCAATTTTATTGCATTTGGATGGATACAAATGCTAGAATCCATAATGGCAAAATTAGAAGTGGAACTGAGCTGCTAAATAAAATTTTCTTTGCTGCCTAGAGCAGGATTTCTACTTGCAGGAACTTACAGAACACAATTCAGAACAAGGTCCTTCCCAGCTTATGTAGGATACCTTCATACCTTTGTCTGTACTTGAAACCCATTAGTTGCAGCTACTGTATTAGACTATTAGTAATTTTAGTCAGCTTGCTGTTGTTGTTAAGGGTTGAGTCTCCTTTGTCTTGCTGCCAGTTGATATGTATCTAAGTTATACTCCTCTTACATGGTTTGTTTTAGTTGGTTGAGTCTTCTTTGTTTACTGATGCAGAGGTCGTCTGGTGTGCAGCAGTTATTGCTTCTAGTAGATGTGTGTTTTGTTTTTCTCCCAGTGGAAATGTATAAGTTATAATGCCTTTTTTTTTTTTTTAATAAGTGATGCTAGAGATATTATAAATAATTTTAAATATTACCACATAACCTTTACGAACTGATGTGTTATCAATTACAAAAAGTAATCTAGATGTTCATTTAATTATGCTTTTGAAATCCATCAAATCACATTTATTGTCACATTAATTTGTAAACCTAATGAATAAAATTTGTAATATCTTTAACATTTCCCTACAGTCACAATAGCTCATATGAGTTTTGAAAAAGAGTTATGCCTCTATACTTATTGATTTGGTAGAGCAAACCAATGGCGGCTCTACTTGTAAGTGAGGGTGGTCCAAGGACCACCCTCACTTGTTAAAAAAAAATTATACATGCAAAAAAAAAAATTTATATAAATAATTATTTTAAACTAATATAATTTGACTTGAAAAAAAAATGTATATATATATACACTTTAAAAAATATATTATATGCTAAATTAACTTATTTTGACCATTCTGATAAAAATGTTGAACACATTTACTTGAGAATCAAATTTGAATTCAATAAATATAAGATTAATGTTACATTCATAACATTTTCACAATACTTTCACAGTAAATCTTATGTGGTAAGATGTTACTAATTCTAATTCAGGTTCAATATTGACATGTTTTACCCACCAATAACAGGCTAACAACTTATTGCATAAAATTTGTTATGAAATTTTTGTGATCACTTTATTATTCTCATACTAGCATTTTCAATTTGTACTACATCTTTTATTTGTATTTTTTTTCTTTCTTTTATTCTCTTTATTAGTATAAAAAAATAATAATATTTTATGTATTTGTATATTTTTTTTTTTTTTTACGTTTATATACTCAAATTGTTTCTTTATTAAATTTTGTTTTGTGACCAACCTAAAACCACCCTAAAAAAATTTTCTAGACCCGCCAGAGCAGTCAATGGAGCAGACTATATTGATTACCAATACTGACAGGTCCATTAAGGCATTAGTGTTACCAGTGCCAAAGGGCAAGCCACCTCCACATGGCAGATTTAGCTTCTGTGATCCACCAAGGAGCTTGGTTTGCCTTGGGCATCACTGTCAGGGGCGTAGCCAAGAATTTTTGCTTGGGGACCAAGGTAAAACTATCATTTTGATTTGCAATTTAACAAAAAATTCAAAGTACAGTATATTTATAATACAAGATTATTGATAGAACTTTTTTGTCAGTGTAATTCTATAGCACTCAAATATCAAAATACTAACAAGTTAATCGACCAATTGAGCATCTTAAGTCTTTTTTTCTTGAGTTTCTCCTGTTCTTTTGAAAAACTATAAGTCCATAACATTCATAGAAATCAAATATAAGTATACAACAAAATTGCAGAAGAAGAAGAAAAAGAAGAAGTTGGTATTTCTCAATATTTGCTTAGCTTTAAATAAGAAAACTATTTGTTAAGGAAGAGGGAGAAACTAATGAAAATGTGATTATGTGAGAGCATCCCATGGAAGAGTTAATGAAGAGTAACTGAAGAGAGAGTACCAAGTGATGAGGAGAGTCTTTTCAGTGGTTTTTAAGTGGAAAGGGATATTGTAATAGTTTTGAAAAAGGACAAAACTTAAGTACAATATCCTAAGTGTAATATATTAGGTTCTTCAATTAAATTCAAGCACATGTTTAACATGACCAATAAAATACAAATAATGTTATTATTTTTAAGGACAATAAAATTCAATACATATGATTTTAATCAGGTAATTTGATATACTACACCTCAGTTATATCCCTTCACAAAAATTGAATAACTAAAAACTAAAAAAATATGGATGTGGCTATCATGCTTTAGAGAAGAATGGAAAAGACAAAAAGAGTTAATTTTTATGATTGCACAGTTGGGATTTGGGGTGGGAAGAATTTTATGAGTGTTGTGTTGGAGGGGGCCGGGGGCCAATCTTTTAATCTTGTGAGGGCCAACTCTTAACTCAAAATGATTCTAGCCTAGTTTTACCTATAATTAGAGAGGTTTTAGAAAATTTTGGAGGGCCATGGCCCCCCCAATGCATAAGGTGGCTCCGCCCCTGACTCTTAGTACGATATAAAACAGTCAAATTCAGCAGCACCAAGCAATGTGCCACGGCCATCACAACCATCATGATTTGAACTACAGGCACAGATCAGTTAATTCATTGTATTTGCGGGTAGCTGATTATGTAGTTGGATTTGGATACTGCATGCTAAATTGAAGAAATAGTGGCCCAGTTTCCAACTGGGCTTGTGGGCTGACCATGTGAGCCTCTTTTATTATTTTTCCCCTTCTTAGGTACATCAGCACTTTTCCTTACATTACAAACCGAGTCATTGGGTTTTGGGTAAAGGAAAAGGCTGAATCCACCCCTGAGTTAGGGCTGGGCCCTAATATGGCTCTTGGCCTTAAAAAGTTTGTTGAAATTCAACGATGGACTGATAAAAATTTGGTTATTACAATATAGTACTCTCAAAAGTCTAATGAATTAACAAAAATCTTCTCAAATAAATAAATAAATAATAATGAATAAAAAAAAAGGAAAAAGGATTAAAATGTATTGCATTTTATCATGATTTTTTTTGTCTCTTCATTTTTTCCTTTTGGATGAATATATTTTCTATTATTGTTAGTCCAAAAATGTTTCACATTCCAGAATACCTAGTTTGAGAGGTTACATAAGTCATCAGAAAATTACAACATGAACATGAATTTTCAGTAGTGCTGTATGCTATTGACCATCCAATTGCCACGTAGCTCTTCTAACTCTAACTTTTTGCACCATTTAAGGGGAAATAAACCACATACCATGTCTTTTTCTTTTGGGAGACTACAGAAAATTCAAGATACTATATCAAAACAATGGTGGTAAACCCAATCAAGTTAGGTTGAACTTTCACTCTATTTGGTGGAAGGTTTTAAGTCAAGCTCTTAATGATGTGCTAATTAGTAGTACCAGCTAGACAGATTAATTTTCCTCTAAATTAAAACAGTGAAAACGCTTATAAAAAAAAAGAAAAAGAAAAAGTGAAAACAAATTAAAAAATATACACATAATTTGGCAACCCACAAGAAATTTCTTCTCAATTTTTTAAAGAAGCTTGAAGCTTCCTTCCCAGTAGCCACATAAAAGAAAAAGGTCAAGATTATTTGTTTTATCCTCAATTATTCATTTTCACTAAAAAGCTTCTATCCTGCACATGTGCAAATGTGAAAGCCATCTTAAGTTTTTCAAACACCAAATTAGCTACACTCCTTAAACAAAACATATTGTTTATTGGGGTTGTTTAGATCATATCAACAAAAAGGAATTGCATAATATAAAAGATATATATTATAGGGTACAGAATTTCACGTGTAGGTCATTCCAATAAGCTATATAAAATTGTATAAAGGATCTCTGACTTTATAGTTCAAACTTGTCCTAGTTAAGTGCATATATATATATATATATATATATATAAGATTACACTAATTTCACCTCCACTAATGTTTGTCAGGGATGCAATCATTTTGCTATATGAGTTTTATATGTGCACCCACGTGTTTGTGTGTGTATTTCCATGTGAACAGTTCGATTATCACTAATCTCATTTATATTGCTCTTCTTCTACTAATTTCATTGTTAATTTCTTCTGCTAGCTGGTACTTCTAATTAGCACATCATTAAGAACTTGATTCAGAACATGCATGAAAGTGGAGACTCATTAATATTAGTCCCACTACTCTTGCTTTTTCTAAACGCTTTCATGTTCAATGTTCTTAATCAACTTTGTTTTTGCTACATATTTCAACAATGATACTGTGTATTTAGATTGTCACACAACTCCTTTTTTTTTTAAATGAAGGATTCTTGCAGTCAAGAATAAATAATTGTCCGTAAGCTAGTTCAATGTTCAAGCACATCATAATGTTGTTCTTTAGGAAGACAAAAAAGCAAGTTAATGGGTCGGTCCCAACATCAAGTTCTCACTCCATGTTTTGTTTTTTTAGCGGTAATCGGGGACAAAAATTAAATGTACGGGAAAATATGGTGAAAGTACTGTTATCAATAGCCAAAAATATTGCTAGTATAAATGGCAGAGTTACCAATGAAATTTATTTGTCATCATGTAAAATGGTCCCGTGTGCTTCCATACTGTGGAGCTTTAGATTTTTTTTTTTATTTAAATTTAAAATTTTTTAAAAATTCTAGAAGTATAACTTACATTAGAAACATAGACAATTTCAATGACTACAGACTAAAATAGAGTATTCTTCAAATCAAGAAGTTAGAATTAATAATCAATATAAAAATAATTTCTCACCTAAACTTTCTTCTGACCAAAACAAAAATTTAATTTCTTCCCATACAATTTTCCTTCTAAGGGTTTTTATTATTTTTTTTTTTAAAGAGAGCTTCAACCTATTGAGGCGAATCTTCCTTTTGGTATTTTTTTTTTAATTTTATTTATTTATAATAGAAAAGTGGTACAAATATCTCAATGACTCCTTTTTTTAGAATTGCTTTTGTCCATCCAGTTCCTACAGTCCTAGCCACTCATAGTTGAGACACAACCTACATCAACTAAAACATTATTTTTTATGTAAAAGCCTAACCTTTTAATTAATTATAAACAAGGTGCACATCCCCTTTCACCACAAAAACCTTTACTTGTGCCGCAAAAAATTAGTGTTTTTCTTTTACAATGTCACAAAGAAGGAAGTGGTATCTTATACACGTAATCATTCTCTAACAGGATATGAGTTTCATAAGTGTGTGGACCTACTGTAAGTAAGAAAACGATTAAATACAATGGCTTTGTAAGATATTTTTGTAATAAAAAAGAAATAATTTTGTACCTTACAGATGAAATGACATCCCTTATGTTAATAAATGCTTGAGAGAATCTAATCTAATTATCTAAAGAAAACATTTTTGTTTTATATGAGATGGTGGAGCTATTACTTTTCTACATTTTCCAACTATCATCATTAGAAAAAAGTCAAAACCTTGACGCCCACTCACTATATATCCTTGGTCCATATTAGGAGTTTTTGAAACATCGATAATTAAGAATTGGTGAATTTAAATATTGTATGTCTTCATTAAAAACTTTATAAGTTGTTGAGCATTAAATTTGAATTACAAAAAAAAAAGACACTTAACTCATTAAGCTATGACTTTTGTTTTAGTTTTCTTGTTTTTCCTTACCATACCTCAAATATAGTAATATCACCAAAAAAAAGAAAAAAACAAAACAAAACAAAAACAAACGAAGGCAGAGTTATGGTTTCCGGCCAAGGAACGCACTCGAAGCTTTTCAGCAAAACCAAGTATTATTTTTTGTAGTTTAAATTTTTTTTTTTTTGAGAAATTTTGTAGTTTAATTTGTTGGCCTTTCATTTGACGTGAAATGCACCTTCTTCTTTTTTTTTTTTTTTTTTTTTTTTTTTGAGGAAAATGTGAAAAGCACTTTAATATTGCATACACGAGCATACGCAACTAAACTAGTTATTTATGCCAAAAAATTTATTAACATTATTGCTTTCCTATATTTGGTGCCTGCATGTAGACATTTTTTTTGGGTTATAGTGCTCATTGATAGTTTATTTTCATTGATTTTTTTAATAAGAGTTTATTTTCATTTTTTTTATTAAGAGCTTTTTTTTTTTTTTTTTTGAGAAGATAATAAGAGTTTAGTTTCATTGATTATTGCACAATAAAATCTTACTAAGATTTTCACAAAGAGTTAACACATCTTTTATCATTGAAAAAATATTGTGAAATTTTGTTATTTTTTATAAACTTTATTAAAAAATTAGATTGAGTAAAATAAGTTGCTATCTTTTTTTTTTTTTTTGGAGATAGTTTCAACAATTATAAACTTTACCAGTTGAACTAACTGAAACTCACAATTACTACCTATATCTAAACAAAATAATTAAAAAATTCTGCATGAATTATATTTTAATAATAAGTTATAATAAACTGAAAAGAAAGGGGGACAAACAAAGGAGCCCTCATGAAATACAGCCTAACAAATAAGCTATTGATGTGCAAATAAAAGTGTGGACAAAACACTCGCCTTTACAACTAATCACAAAAGCCAAAATGGGACCATGAAATAAAACCATATGTGACGAGAAGAGAAACATTTTACACTTTCCAAACGAGTACAAAAACCTGCATCTATCTTTTGGAATGTCTCACTCATCATCAAACACGAGGAACTTTTTTTTTTTTTTTTTTTTTTTTTTTTTTTTTTTTTTTTTTTTTTTTTGAGAATGAAACATGAGGAACCTAAACTCACTAAGTACAATGAAAAATAATTCAAGCATAAAACAAATAATTAAATTGAAATATGTGTTACATATGGGTTTATTAGCTCAATTGATAAAATTACGTTATATTATTTATTTTATACTACATTTTGTTAAAATATTGTTATTTTTATCAAATTTTTTTATTCTATCAAATCATCTCTTTCTCTACATATGAGTTAAAAAGTATTAAAAAAAAAATTTATATATGAACAATAACCGTATATATTTACATAGTTACTATAGCAAGAATTTAAATTTATACAACTTACATTGATGTAAATGATTTTTGGAGTTGAATGTACAAAATTTATCTCTTATGCAGTTATTCATTGACTAATACAAGTGTTTCTAGCTAGGACGAGCTAAGTTTATTCTATTTGATATAACACATTCTTTTTTACTGCAGAAGATAATTGAATAGGTAAATTAATATGTTTACATACGGTTAATATTCCTCGGCCCTACTTGGGCCCCTTCATCATGATTGATATGAAAGCACGAATGTGGAAAAAAAACACTAGACAGCTTTAAACATTTAACTGTTGATGTGCACGCATTCGTACGTGAAATTGAAGAATAATGCATGCCAATCACATAGCGTTTGAATCTTTTGCTTTTTTGGCTAAAGTTCTTTGACAATCTTTTATTAGTTCTTGTTCATTTCGTCCTTATGTCCCTATTTTTTGTGTTCAAGTTGATCATAAAGGAGATTAACAGAGAAACAAATGCAGCTGTATTCAGCTGTACTTGGCTAACCTTGGTTCTGGTTAGGCCATGCCTAGTGATTTATTATGAAGTATTGACAAGGTCTTGTAGCTCATATAACATTATAGATTACATTTCTCGCATAATTGCTGATACGACTTGTTGATATGATTTGTTGTTACTGAAGTAATACTGCTTTTATAGTTTTATCTTGGTCAATCATTTATAGTTCTATTTCAGTTTTATTGTACATCAATTACAGCTGGCTATATGGACTTGTGACAACTATTTATGACTCTATGTTTGTTGGACATAAAGTAATGACCCCAGGAATAAGAATTCAATATACTTATTTTCCTCTATCAAAATATATATACTTATTTTCCCATTTCTGTTGAAAAGAAAAAAAAAGGACAGATAACTTTTTTTCATGTTTCATATCTGTTCAGAACTGTTTTGTTTCCAAATCAATCACATTAGCTTAAATGAAAAAAAAAAAAAAAAAAAAAAAAAAAAAAACCAGTATTGGTTTTGAATACTTCAAAGTTCAAACAAGATCCACATGAACAAGCTAAATAATATCTTGGCAAATTACTAAGCTGTACTCTTCAGTGGGGGGACAGTTTCTGAAAACTGCATTCAATATATTGGTCCCTTTGAAGAAGGAACGATTTGACCGGGATAAACAGCTAGATTATTGAATCCTAATAATCTTTTTCTTTTGGAGGGTTGGGAATTGGAATAAAAAAATTGAAATGAAAGATTTGGGATCATCAAATTATTCAAATCTCAATAAATGGTTGACTCCATGGCAATTAATAGGGAACAACTAACCTTATCAGTTGTCTCACCACTTTTAACTACTAAAAAAATACAGGAGTTGTAAGTTATCTTGATGCTCTACCGTACCAAAGAAAAGAAGATCAAAGAGTTATGTAACTTAACTGATATATATATATATATATATATATTATTTCTAATGAAAATATTTAGGATATAAATTTTCTGATTTTCTTATTTTAATAGTAATTATTAAAATTTAAAAAAGATATTAAAAAAAAAGAAAAAGAAAGCAAGGATTTGAGCTCAATTTCTATTTCATAGAAAAATCGATAATATTAATGAGGCACAAAACTTTTGATGACCTAAGAGTTATCTTAAATCTTTGCTTCCTTAGATTAAAAGAAGAAATTAAAAAAAAAAAAACTTTGCTTCCTATTCCCAATTGTAATTTTTGGTTTTTCTCATTTTTGTTGTTAGTGGAGTGGTGTGTGGAGGTAAGCCTATCGGTTTCTTGTGGCTTACCTTTGAAATGACTATGAGTCCACTTCTCATAAATAAAGTAGCTTTTAAAATGGTAAAATAAAATATTTTTTAGAAATCAGAAGCTAATGCTCTTACATTGAGGCGCCAAAAATACTGCATAATCTAGTGTCCTCTAATGTGTCCTATTGCATACCATAATAATTGTTGTTACCAAACAAAGGATGAATAATTGTAAAATGATGATTCCTTTCATTCTTATGACATCCTTAATAAGCAAAATAATTACCTATTGTTTTAAACTTTGGTATAATTCTGAGGAAATTATTGGCCGCTAAAAAAATTGTGATGACATATTTTTGGTGGTTTAGAGTATAAACTAATTTTCTATTCTTGAATGTTTTCATCCTCTCATATTGTTGAGGGCTGATCTTTTGAAAAAATAAATTAAAAACAAAGTCCGCCTTATACGATAATAGACATTAGCCTTACCAACAAACTAACCCTTGTGTGTGTTTTTTGTTTTGATACACACCAAAAAACTACCTAGTGACATTGATTAACTATTTTTAATAGCACTAGATGCAACTAAGCTAAAGCACCTCTACCTGTAATCTTCATATACTCGATCGGTCATATTTTCTTAAAATAATATTAAAACATCAAGACTATGAAAAAGAAAAACTAGAAAATATGACTTACCCCTAAATCAATTTTAAGAAACACAACAACCATCCTTACATTAATTCTAAAAGAGATTCTACTTGTTTGAATCCTTCTCTTTGGCCATGTCCTATTCATTTGAGTCATTTACGCGGTCTATCTTCATCTTCAAATGAGCATGTATCTTACACCCACTAATGTAATCAACAAATACAATAGAAAACACAGTATTGCAAAACTCACATTTTTTTTCTTTTTTATTTATAAATTTAGTTTTTAACTATAATAACCCTAGTAATATAAAAAAAAAAAGTTCAGAAGCACTATGTTTTTAGAAATTTTTTATAGGATAACAAAACTAATTTGTTTAAATAGTTTTTTCTATCTCTCATAAAATTAGTATTAGAATTTTATTAAAATAGTTTATTAACAAATATTTAAAAGTATCCCTTAACTAGACCCTATAATTAAAGTGATCTCGATTATGGATATATATATATATATATATATATATATATGAGAAATTGATGTTATATCAATCATTTATTTTTTTAATTAAAATTAATTTTAATGACAATTAAATTTAGTGATACAAAAGAGTTGAAGTGGCATATTGTAATCGATCAGTTAATTAACACAAGTGGTGGTGAAAATATATGGATCATCCAAGTTACTGAAAAAGTCTGTAAATACGGATTATGTGAATTATGAAACGTCGACGTGCAACTTAAAGACCAACAACATCAACAACACCAACCGCTCTTTGTTGTTTGTGTTTGTCTCTCTCTCTCTCTCTCTCAGTTTGCGCCAGCAAAATCTTTGACAAGGAAAGCTAAACTCACATACATTACTTGTGTTAAAAAACAACATCTATAACATATATTGTGATATAAATAGAAAAAACCATCGTGATCCTCATTTATTATCTTCTCCTTCTTTGTTTAGATTCTCATTTAAAAAGAGAAGCAAGCAAAGGAGGGGGAGCTTCTTTTCTCACTTGCTTCTTATTGGATACCACATTGTCGGACCCACCCATTAAATCTATTTCTCTTTCTGTATTGGGTTGCAGAGAGAGAGACATAGCTGTACCATCTTCTTGAAGATCTGCCACCAAGGTATGGCCTTTCTTGATTATTCATTGAGTTAACTTTTCTGGGTTTTGCTCCAAACATATTCGTGTGTTAGTTTCATATATAATGGCATCTATATTTCTGAGTTTTGCTCCAAGTTTTCATACCTGTAAGTTTGATTTATGAGGCTTCTTTCTTTTTTGTTTTTTTGGGGTCTGTTTGTTGTGTTGTTTCTTTCATATTCTTATATTCTGCAAGGCCATTTGTTTGTCAAGAAGTTCTTTATCACATTGTCAAAATTGTTTCTTGCATGTTTTTGACGAGGACAAACTTCTGGTCTTTCTTTTAAGTTTATTTATGTTTGAATGGTTAATCGTCATTATTCTCAAATTTATTCGTTTTGTTTAGTATAATGATTGTGGTCCTTTTGCCGTGTATTTTCTTCAGCTTCTCTCCCTTTATTTATTTCTCCTTTGAAAATGAAAACAGAAGCTTCTTAAACTGATAGAGGACATCTCACTCCTACGGGATGGAAAATTTAGAGAGAAATGTTGAAATGTGAAATTCTGCACTTTTTGGAAGATTATTGTCATTTATTTTCGTTAAAATCACAGCAGAGCTGTTGAAATTTGCGTGCTATTGCTTTGTAGTTAGCAGGGATATTCTCTTGAGAATTTTGGGTTGCTTTGTTTTCTGAACTTAAGTTGTGATCTATTGTTTAGTCTTTGAATCTTAAGTGCGCAACAATTGAATTAAAATTACATAGTAGGATCCTTTTTTTGAGTTAATTCATAGCGTCACTCTCCCTGTAGTGACTTTTTATTTTATTTTTTGGGTCTCAATTCTTGTCTGAATCCTCAGAATTTTTTGACAGTGTGCTGTTCTACATGATCATTTTTATCTGAGAATTTCAATAACTAAAATTATGATGATTAACAAAATCATACTATCAATAGAACCTCATATATCTGTAATGTAGGTTGTTAATTAGAATAGACTTAGGAAAATCTTTTCTTTCCTATATTACTGAGGTTTCACAAGGTCAAGAATTTTAGTGTAGTAGCTGTCTTTTCTAGAAAGCTTGTCTTTATATCTGTTAGAGCAACGTGTAAGAGCGATGAGTATTAGCATAGTAGTAGTGTTTAAGAAAGCTTTTACTCGTCTTTCTCCAGGGTGAAATTAATGTCATGCATGTTTCTCTTTGTTGCAAGTGAATAAGGATTAATGGTTTTCGGCTTTCAACTAGAAGACATCTACTTTGCCAGAATTGTCTGGGATTCTTCTTTTAGATGATTCTTCTATAAAGTACCAATTAGATAAAATGTGTTATGTACACCAGATTTTAACCTATTGGTTAATGTCATGTTCTTTGGGGCATTTAATGATCTTTGAAACTTGGTTTGAACTGGTATTATAGAGGGGTACTTTTAATCATGTGGTTTACATGATTGATGAAAACTGTGTTCATAATATGCATTTTTTATTAATGACAACTGTCTCATTTTAACATTGTTTAATCCTTTCTGAAATGCTATGTTGCAGATACGTTTTTGTGGTGGCACATTGACTTCTTGCAAGTCCTTTCTGCTAGGTAGCTGATTCTTTTGACAAGAATACTTTTGGTGATCAGAAGTTCAAACGGTGATCAGAAGTTCAACAGTGAACAGGTTATAATGGGTGCTTGTGTATCCACGCCATCTAAAAATATTAAATCACGAAAGAAACACCATCACCGGTTCAGGAAACGGCATGGAAAATTTTCTAAGAAATTCCCTGATGGCACCAAGAAAAGGAAGAGTGATGCAGGAAATCGGTTAACAGATTATGCTTTAAGTGAGTTTGTTCACATGGACTTTGAGAAGGGTGCAACAACTACTTGCAGAAGGTCAGAGGTTTCCAATTCAACATTCCATCTCACTCAGCTGCAATGGCACCACAGTCAATATGACACAAATGGTATGTCCTTCCACACTTTTTCCAGAGGATGTACAGAGGAATCCCTATTTCCATGGATTTTAATCTCTGACTGCACAGTTGGATGCTCATAAGTAAGGCATTACGGAATATAGATTATTGATGTGTCTGTTTGTGTGTGTATGAGTACACAAATTAAAGCTCCATAATTAGATTAGAGTTTTGTCTTAGTGTGTATCAAGTATTGAAAGTAAGGAGCAATTGCCCATAAATTGTTCTATTAACATATGGAAGTATCATGCTTTATCTTACTATTTTGTTGTTCTTTTCTTATACTTTTTTATTGTCCCAATCTATCTGTAAGTTTTTCATGTATGTACCTTGTCTAAATCAAAATCTGATTGATTAGAGTTGGTGGTTGCCAATAAAACATTCTTGTGAAATATATTGCACAATCAAAAATTTGAAATCATTTTCTTAATTGTCATCATTATGATTTTATTGTGGATTCTGAGTTTGTGGCATTTGATTTTTCATATGTTATTCATTGAGTGTCTTTAATTGTATATGTGCTTAACAAAGTAGGCTATGTTTATAATACATTTAAGAATTTATTCTTAAAAGAATGAACTTTTATTTTTATTTTTTTGAGTGTTATAATGTTTCTTCATGTATCGTAGCCAGATGATGTATGAAATAGGTCCAAAGACTAATTATTGTCACTGTATTTCTAAACATCAGTTCCTTTATCTATTTTCCTTGTGACTTTTTCCTGTTGATTTCAATGTTTTACAATTTTTTTTTAGTCCTGTCAAGTTGAAGATATTCTGTTTTTATTTTATACCATTATATAAAACAATTAGCTTAAGGACTAAACATGACTTTATACTTGCATTTGCAGTAATTTGCCAAGAGGATGCTTGGTTTGACTCAGTCAGTATTCTGGATTCTGATTCGGATGATGACTTCATCAGTGTACATGAAGGTAACGAACATCAGCCTGCGTTTACAGAATGAAACCTACCTTCTATACAAAATAAAACCAATGTCCTACTGAAATGACTGGCGGCATGATATGGGACATAACATTTTGCCATCTTCTGTCAATTTAAACTCAATAGAAATAATGCGCTAAAGCGTTGGTGATATTTAACCTAATATGTTCTGTATCAACTGAATTGTCAGAACCCTAGGGCCACTAAATCAAATTACTTATGATCACCAAGATTTTCAGAATAGATGAATTCTTGATGGGTTTATTAAATTTTGGACTTGACCACCCTGACCATTTTATATTACTGACTAAGCTTTTCACTGCCTAGTTATAGAGCTTCGAATTCTTATGGAATATATATAGTATATTATTTTTTGTAAGTTGACTACATAATTTTGCTTTCTTCTATTTTTCAAATCTTCAGATGGTTTTCAATCGGTAGGCAGTGCAATTGGGAATATTTCAAGTGGCCAAGTGCTTCAGTATGAAAGATCAGCATGCCTTATGGATAGCTTGTGCAAGTATGAAGAATACCATGAAAGATATCTGAAAATTGATGGAGGTAAATCAGAGAAATTTAGTACCCAGGGTTATGAGCTTTCTCGCTTAGGAAAGGCTGATGAAGTTTGCAGCAAGAGGGAGAAAATGATAGATCATTCTTATGGAAGCTTTAAAGGTCTAAAAGAGGATAGACGTGATTCTAAAGAGAAAATTCAAGGCTTGCCTAAGCTGTTTTCTTCTTACAGTTTCAATGACAAGGTTCTAAACCCACCAAGTATGGGTCCCCAGGCTCAGAGAAAGCAATCAGCAGTTTTCAGGCTTTCTTTCAAGAGGAAATCCTGTGATGGAGAAGAAGCCATCAAACATTGTAGGTGTTGAAATCATTTAATTTTTATTAAGTATATGGAAAATAAAGCATTAAGTAAATTATGTATAATCTACTATTTCCAAGGCCTGTTTGCATTTCAGTTTAAATAATGGTCACTTAAGCATATTTTGTGACAGGTTACAGTTTTGGTTAATGGCTTAATTTGCTTCAAATATAAAACATTTTATTTTGTAGTTTTGCATTTTTCTTTTAATTATAAAATAATATTTTAATTCTATTATTGCATCACACAAGAATAACAAACATAAGGACGATGTATATGCAGGTCAATCAAAAAGATACTTGTACTGTCCAAGAGCTGGACATGTAATTCCACGTTGTACAGGAGAGAAGTTGACCCCAGGATGTTGGTCTGAGATTCCACCCTCAACTTTTAAACTGCGTGGTGAAAGTTATTTCAAGTATGCCGTTGGCCTTCTTTAAATACCATTAACTGCATGTGTAGACACTTGCAACATGCCAACAAGTAGTTTTTCTTTTATGTTTGTTTTTTCATCAATAGGAATATAACCTTTTGATGATCTACCATACAGAGATAAGCGGAAGTCACCCGCTCCAAATAACAGTCCATACACTCCAATAGGTGTTGATTTATTTGTCTGCCCGAAGAAGATAGATCACATTGCCCAACACATTGAGCTTCCTAATGTGAAAGCGAATGACAAAGTGCCCTC
Source organism: Quercus lobata (assembly GCF_001633185.2). Lineage (NCBI taxonomy): Eukaryota > Viridiplantae > Streptophyta > Magnoliopsida > Fagales > Fagaceae > Quercus > Quercus lobata. The sequence continues at coordinate 84,980,889 of NC_044905.1, forward strand.
ACTCCTTATTGTAAATATCCAGGTACCTTTTTTTATATATTTACTTTGAATTTTGTAAATTTTGTATTAATGGTGGGTTGTAAGGCCGGAATACCAATATCAAACTCCTTCAATCTTAATGGTAAATAGTGGTTTCTGAACAGTCTTTCATGCTGTATCTTATTATTTTGTCATGCACCTTGTGACAGTTGCCTACTTATCCTGCTGCAATGTTCCTTGGTGATAGTGATGGGGAAGGGATGAGTCTTGTACTATACTTCAAAGTTTCTGAGAATCTAGACAAAGAAATCTCTCCCCAATTTCGGGAAAGCATCAAGGTAACTTCATTTTCAGTTGTGATTTTCCATATGACCTAAAACTTTCTTATGTTTAACATTATTTTATTGGGCTCATAATGCATTTTTGAAAATTGTTGCAAGGGTCTGAAGAAGCTAATTGTTTAGGTTTCTATTTTTTCTTTTGGTTGCTTATCTTATAGACGGCTATGAAGTTAAGTTAATTTTTGTAGCTTCTGTTATCCACATTTCTTTTGGAAGGTTCCACTTTTGTTCTTTCTCTTATGCTTTGCACATTGCTTACACACTTGATTAGACTTTTTCTTTTATTAAGTTAGGCCATTTTCTTCCATAAATATGCATTCCTGATCATGAATGAGACATCATAGCTAAACATCTTCCTATGCTTTCAATCGATATATTTGTTGCCTTTTATTGTAGCTATGCTGTACTAGTAGCTTTGTATGAGGATGTTGCAATTAGGAATTAGAAAAAAAATTACAATTGAAAGTTCAGATGCATCCAACTAATGGTACATGTTGCGAATATAAGTGGTGATTTATAACATTTATTTTGCTTTCCACTCTTATAGACAGTTCTTTAAATTTTTCCATTTTGGTACTGCAATTCCAAAGATGATAAGCTGATGTTAGAGATCTTCAAACTCACTGGCTGGGTTAAACAGATGTAATTCAAAAGCAGTTCTTAATCTTGGTAGGGAAGACTGGTTTGGAGTATGATATAGACTGGCTAGAATTAATGATGGAGATACATTGACCATTCAACGATTACAAGTCAGGAAGGCCCTCAAGGCACTGTGAGAATAAGATATCAACGTTTTTATGAAATTTAGTAGTTTAAAGAGAGTGGGAATTATTTACTTGATATATATATATATATATATATATATTTTTTTTTTTTTGATGAATACTTGATATTTTTTATTATTATATAAAATGTATATTTTACATATATCATGTGTTTGTTCCCCCAAAAAACTTATTACTGTTTGAATGGAGCCTATTATAAGTAGTGTGGCATTATATATATGTACATTGTATATATAGTTAATAGGTGCAGCTCCTCTCTCTCTTTTCTCTATGTGGGGGAGGCTTTCATGGCGAAGGAAATATCTTCTTCTTCTTCTTCTTTCATTTGTGGAGGGTTGGATGGTTGTTGTTTCAGGGGTAACTTACGTTATTCTCTCTCATTCTGGATTAGTTTGAAGCTTGCCATTTTGTACATATTTGAAATCATCAAACGATTGTGTGTTGCCACTCCATTTAAATGAAAAGCAACTGAGTTATTGCAAAGTAATGTGTCAATGACCTCTACTGCCAAAAACATTTTAATTGAAAATTCAATGGCATTATGCTTTGATAATTTTTAATGTTAGATGGGGTTCCAGTTATTGAATATAATATTTCACCCTTATGGTTTTCTTGGTAGCACAGCTCAGTTCAACATTTTCTGTTTATCTTACAGAAATTGGTTGAGGATGATATGGAGAAGATTAAAGGATTTGCAAAAGATTCCACTGTTCCTTTTAGAGAAAGGCTAAAGATCATGGCTGGGGTCGTTAATCCTGAGGATCTTCACTTGAGTTCTACTGAAAGGAAGCTTGTTCAGGCTTATAATGAAAAGCCTGTACTTTCACGGCCTCAGCACAATTTTTATAAAGTAATGTATAAATTTCTTGTTTTTTATTTCAATATTCCTGGTGTTAAGCTAAAGTTAGATTATAAGTAGGTCAATAAGCAATTATCATGATAGGTAGATTTTCATTTCACACATGTTCTGAACAGCACATATATTTTACATTGCTAATGATTTTATCATTCCACAGTAGTTAATATGGGACATAAACTGATAAACACCCGGTGGCACCCCAAAAATTGAAGAGGATGTGAATAGGATATCATTTTAGTCTTGTTGACCATCTCTACCAAAAAAAAAAAAAAAATATCGTTCCTTACATATGCAGTTATATGTTCCTTCTGCTAAAGCTAGTGGCCAGTGGGTTTTCATTTCATGCGAAGATCTAAAAGACAATAGAATTCTCAAAATATTTGACTCAACCTTATTGTTTTGTTAATCTTTATGTTGCTTCCTCCACAGTCAATTATATACCACACTTGAATTAAAGATGGTTTATGGTGCTAGAATTCTTGTTGCTCAACCTTTTATGTTGCCTGTAGAGTAGGATCTGGTTCTGACTTTGCCTATTCTGGCTCTGATGCAGGGTCCTAACTATTTTGAAATTGATCTGGACATTCATCGCTTCAGCTACATATCAAGGAAGGGACTTGAATCATTCCGAGAACGTCTGAAAAATGGAATACTTGATCTGGGTTTAACAATCCAGGTAACTCAATAATCTTGTTACGTAGACAAGCATTCTGGGTTATAATTTTTTGGTGTCCATTGACCTCTAAAAGAATTGGATTCATATATGACAACAAAGTTTATGTCAAAACTCTTCTAACTTTGTAGCAGGTGTTTCAAGGAGTTAGGAACTCGGCAGATTCATATATTTATGCGTTTGTTTTTGTTCAATTGACATGATAACACTTGACTTCCTGGCATACTTAAGCTTTGAACTTATTCTAACATTAATGCTCTTCACATTACTTTTAATAGGCACAAAAACAGGAAGAACTGCCAGAGCAAGTACTGTGCTGTTTGAGAATGAACAGAATTGATTTTGTTGATAATGGTCAAATACCAACACTCGTGAGCCTGGATGAAGATTGATACGGATGATTAGATGCAGGGTAGCATATAAAAGATACGGACACTCGACAGCATTATGTACACATTGAAGTCTCTGCATTTCTGCCACATGTAGAAGTAAAGAAAAGTCCAAAATAATATATATATATATGAAGCGTTCTTTTGTTTTGAATATATAATCATGTCCACATCTATATGCTTGTGCTACTATACGTATGTTATATATGGACCTGGGCCATAATTTGTATTGGTACAAAGCGGTCAACAGTAACACAAAAGATGAACTAGTAATACTAACTTGTAAGTTCGTGTAGTAATAGCCCTATGCATCAACTTTTGATTACTAAAGACTAGCTATCATTCGAAAAAAATGAAATGCGATTAATATCTATTGCTAGAGCTTCTTTGTTTCCTTTAATGTTTCAAATACATAAAAGATGAGCAGCTTATAAGAAGCATATCATAAATAATATGCCATACGAGGAGAAAAATTCTAAATTGAAAACATGCTTACCAAAAACAAGCATGATTGAAGGAGATGAAAAATACAAAATATTAAACATTTTGCTCCTGTAGCATAGGAATAAACTCCAACATAGAAAAGACAGAAAAAGAATTACACAGACATGGACCTAATTACATATGCATATGCCCCCCACCAGAAGACTTTAGAATCAAAGCAAGTGACATGCAATATCCAGAGGAAGGAACCAAATGCCACATCGCTCAAATTGTATAAATGAGAAACTTGGAATGATTCTCGAACGAAGTTCCCATATCAGTTGAAGAAACACAATTTGCAACTAAGATTATAGTGATAAAATTTATAGAGAAGCCAGAGCACCAAGTCTCTAGACACAAGTGAAGTAAGACATTAAAAGGGTAAATTTTTCAAACAAAATAACAAATAGAAGCCAACAATAGAATCATCCTCAAAAGCCAACAAAAGTTTGACCATCAAAGAGAAGCATGCGCATGGCATATATGCCATGCGCTTGGGAAGCTAAATTAAAATTTCCAACCAAATCCCTCAAACTAAAAACAAATAAAGAAATAAAGATTGAAATCATAACCAAAAAAGTTCCTTCTACCACCCTCAACAGCCCTCAGAGCAAATTCAGTCCCCACAAAGACAACTAAACTCACTTCAGCATGAACAAAGTTTAGATCTTAATAACATGTTAGTGGATGTAGCGATCACTATATATTCTATGCATTTTATTTTTTCAAAAAAAAGTACTAGGAGAGAGAAAGACAGAGAGAGTTTCTCTATAAAACAAGTATTTCTAATTTTGAATCCATTAAAGTTTCAAATGAAAGATGCAAAAATAATGGGCATTCCCATAAAACTATTGCTTGTCACTAATTTAGTAAGAGAATTTATAAATATAAACGTTCTTAGTCAAATGCAATGCATTTGACAAATCTGAGAGCTCCTTGGGAACTCCCTTAATTCCTTGTAAACACGATCCTTCTCCTCTGAGCTTAGACTATTGTCAACAACAATAATCATTGTCTTTAACACTCTTGCCGCCTTCAAGATTTATCTAACAAGTTCCATCTCATCCTTATGCCCTAAAAATCCTTTATAATGACAAGTTGTAAGGTGTGTGATAGAGATTCAGGAATATCCAATGGCTGCTCTGAGCGACAACTAGTTGCAAAATAACTACAATGACGATGTTTTTTCATTTCAAAGGCAAATGTTTGTAGTTTTGGAGCCCGACAAAACAAGAGTCGTACCACATGCCACGTATACCAATCATGGCAATTCAAACCATACAACTTCAAGGATGACAAATTATGAAACATGGGAACATCATCATTAGAAGCACGATAGAGTGTCTGCAAGACAACATAATAATAATTAAAATTGGATTTTGTTATTGTGTGTCTTAAGGGCACATAATAATTAACCATTTTTTAAAAAAATTTCTCGGAAATTAGAAAAGTATTGACAACTTTTTTAATTTCTAAAAAAAGTTTCAAAAAATGGATAGTTTAATGTATGCTTTTAGGGCACATATTAACCGGATCCATTAAAATTTTACAAAAGTCACTACTTGCTCTCACAACAATATTATTTGATAGTATTTAGCAATTTAATTAATGAGTAATTGTGGTTAATTTGGTCTGAAATCACTTTGTTTATTTGTGGTTAAAAAAATGTCACTTTACTCTCTATTTGTCTTTTGTAACCCTCCTCCATTAAAAAATATAGATAAATCGGAATTTTTGCTTATCTTTTACGTCCCTCTCCTTCCAAAAAAAAAAAAAAAAAAAAAAAACCAACGTACAAAACCAAGTGAAAACAAGATAAAAAAGGGTAGGTTTTGTATGTGTTTGGTTAAGTCGTAACTACTTTATTTTTAACAATAAATATATCACTCTGTCCCAGCTTCGCAAAATAGGGATACACCATGCCACTGAATTCTTCTATTTAAGCATGCATCCTAAACTTCAGCACCAGACCATCAATACTACTCCCTCCGTCCCACTTTGTTTGTCTTGTTTGAAAAGTCAAACTTTTTAAGGGAACATCATTTATTATCTTGTCTACATTTTAAAAATATATAAGTTTCCAAAACTACCCCTAAATAAATTTAGCAAAAAATTGAATTAGTAAATTAATAGGGGTATAATAGGAACATTAGTAAATTAATGACTTTTATTTTTAAAAACAGGACAATATTTTGGGACATCCCAAAATGGAATAGAGGACAAACAAAGTGGGACGGAGGGAGTACATTTATTGGGTGGAAGCCAACTCCTTTCCCCTTCCTTACTCTTAATACTGATGGTAGCACAAAAGGAAATACGGGCCATCCTGGAGCGAGCGGAATTCTACGAAATCATTGGGGTAAATGGATAGGAGGCTTCTCAATTAACATAGTTATCACTCATGGCATGATGGCAGAACTGTGGGCAATTAGAGAAGGTTTAAAATATGCTTGGAATAAAGGGTACAAATATATACACCTACAGGTGGATTCCAAATTGGCACACAATTGGATAACAAACTTGAACTCTTTTTTTTTCCATTGGAATATTCTAACTTGATCCATGATTGCAGGTCTCTCCTGGAGCGACCTTGGGTGGTCAAAACTAATCACATTTGGAGGGAAGCCAATGGGTGTGCTGACCTGTTGGCTAAGAAAGGAGCAGATCAAACTGACTTGTATCATACAGGTCCTGCGTTTTTGACGCAATTCTATTTTTGGGACTCACTGGGATTCACCTCGCAGTGGGTGGTATATACCAAGGAAGCTAAAATCTGGCTATCGGAAGTCTGTGTGTGTTATGTCTTATCTTGTTGTTGTGTTTTGTCTTGTTACTGTGTCATGGTCGTTGTGGTGTTATCGTATGGTTTGATGTGTTTGTAGCTGTGGTTGTCAAGTTATGGTGTCTGTAGTTATATAAGTCTTGTGAAGTCTCTGTACTGCACTTTCAGTTTGCATTAAAATCCCTTTTAACGCCAAAAAAAAAAGTGGGGGGGGGGGGGGTGTAACAAAACTCCCATGTTCAAAAATCCTAACATAAAGTACAAGAATGTAACAAAATCAAACAAAAAAAACCAAGCACTTAGCAATGGCACTACCGTGAAATTGAATCAAACCCAAACCAAGAAATTGAACCGTCAAATTTCCGCAGTGGCAGCGCCACGTACAGGTCAGGGTGTTCCCAGGAACACCCTGACCTGAAAAAAATTTAAAAAAAAAAATTTATATTTAATCTATGCTAGGAATACCCTCATCCCAAAATTAGGAACACCCTCAATCACAAAATTAGAAATACCCTCAAATTAAATAATTAAAAAAAAAATTTATTTGTTCTACTTTCAAGCCAAAAAAAAAAAAAAACCCAAAAAAATTTTTTGAACTAAAATCTGAAAAAAAAAAAAAAAAATTTGTTAACAGAGCCAAGCCCACTGCCCACAGCAAGCCAAGCCCACGACAAACCCAGAAAGCCCAACATAATACGGAGGTAGCAAACCCATGGATTCTCACAAAAAAAAAAAAAAATACAGAGCAAATCAGAAATCAAACCACGGTCACGTCGTTGGCAGAGATCAAGACAGTCTATACTCTATACAAAGCAAAACCAAACCAAACCCCATTACCCAACACTGCAATACAGAGGCGTTTATATAAAAAAAAAGAAACCAAATACAGAGCAAAAAAGAAACCCCAAACCCAGAGCAAACCAAACCCATGGTGGCGCCGCCACTGCTCGCAGGCGCAGCTCGCTTCGTGACCTCCGCCGCTCCTCGTCTAGTCGTCGTCCCTCGCTCGCCCGTCATTGTCGCTCGTCACCCGCCGTCGTCGCTCGTCGCTTGCCCGTCGTTGCAAATCAGATCGGTCTCACCGTCTCAGTTGCTCCGGTGCTCGGCCAGTCGGCCTCAAGGTATTTCTCTCCCTTTTTCTCTCTGACTCTCTCTCTCTCTCTCTCTCTCTCTCTCACACTGAAATGAAAAGTATGAAATGAAAATGTCTGATGCCTCTCTCTCTCTTTATTCTAGTCTTTAACTCAGTAACTTTCTCTCTCTCTCTCTCTTTTGAACTGTAATACTCTGATTGGCTAGGCTGCCGAATCTTTACTCTCTCTTCTTTTTTTTTTTTTTTGGGAACCAATCTTTACTTTTAACTTTATTTTGCTTTTTGTCTGTTTTTTTGGCTTTATCTTATAGCTTTATCTTATTCATTGCTTTTGTCTGTTGGGCAGTGACTTAGTGTGTGTTGGTGTGGGTGTTGGTGAGATATTGATTAGTAATATGTATTGTGATTGTGAAATTTTCTGATTGGCAGGTTGTGATTGGGGGATGGTTTATGCTTGTCTGTTGAGTGGGGTATGGATAGATGGGCTGATGGGTAGTGGGCACATGGGGCCGGGTAGTAAATAATAATTAAAGCAGTGTAATGTGTTGCACATTACACTGCTTTTATTATGCTGCACATGAGATTAATGTTTAGCTCTTTTAGTGTAATGTGCACAAGGAACTAAACAATATAACAAATTAAAGTAATATAATTAATAACAAATAAATTAAAGTAATATAGTTTATTGTTACGCTAAACAACAATAATTAAAACAGTATAATTAACCAATACATTATAAAAGACAAATAAATTAAATTATGTTAGGCTAAATAATAATTAATAATTTTATAATTAATGAAACAATAATGTAACAAATTATAGTTTATAAAAGACGAACAAATTAATAAAACAACTAAACAACAATAATTAATAATTTTATTAATATTTCAAATAAACTTATAGTTTTTTGTTTATTCTTTTGCTAGAATTATGGACAAATATTTGATAAGAAAACCACGTACCCAAGATTCAGCTCCTGCACAAGATTCATCTTCATCTTTTAAGCGAATTCATGTTGACTTTAACTTAGAGAATCTTCCTTCAGATCCTGGGCTACGAGAAAAAATATCATCTTATCATCCTAATCATCATGATGAAATAAGAAGATATTATTTAATAAAAGGCCCTTGTCAACCTGTTTTACACAGTGATGATTACCCTATATCTTATTTTTCTGGAAAGCCCCGTCAATTTATATCCAAATGGTATAAAGATAGATATTGGTTGGAATATAGTATAGACAAAGATGCAGTATTCTGTTTTTATTGCTACCTATTTGGGCAAGATGTTGGTAAGCAAGGAGGAGGTGACACTTTTGTAACAAAGGGATTCAAACTTTGGAATCAGAAAGATAAGTTAAATTCCCATGTTGGAGGAGTTAATAGTGCTCATTACCAAGCTGTCCAGAAGAGTAATGATCTGTTGAAGGAAAAGCAACACATTCAAAGTGTTTTTGTTAAGCAATCAAATCAAGATAAAATTGACTATCGGATTCAATTAAATGCAATAGTTGATTGCATAAGATTCCTTTTATGCCGGGGATTAGCATTTCGTGGTCACTATGAATCTCAAGGTTCAAGTGATAAAGGAAATTTCCTTGAGCTTGTACAATTTTTGGGGGATCACAATGAATCTATCAATGAAGTGTTGCAAAAAGCTCCGAAAAATTGCAAGCTTACCCACCCTGACATTCAAAAAGACATTGTGAATGCAATTGCACGTGAAACATCCAAAGCCATCATCAAGGATCTTGACAATGGGTTCTTTTCAATATTAGTTGATGAGTCACGTGATATCTCAGTGAAAGAACAAATGGCCCTCGTTCTTCGTTATGTGAACAAAGAAGGAATTATTATAGAGCGATTCCTTGGTATTGTACATGTAGCAAGTACTACCGCTTTGTCACTCAAGCATGCTATTGAATGTTTACTTTGTGAACATAATTTGAGTTTATCGAACCTACGTGGGCAAGGTTATGACGGGGCTAGTAATATGCAAGGTGATATCAATGGTCTCAAAACTTTAATTTTGAAAGAGAACAAGTCAGCATTTTATCTCCATTGTTTTGCTCATTAACTTCAATTGACACTTGTTGCTGTTGCTAAAAATCACATTAACATTGCTGAATTTTTTTATGTGGTTAGTAATTTAGTAACTATTGTTGGAGGCTCTTGTAAGAGACGAGATGCTCTTCGAGATACATAATTTGCCAAAATTAAAGAAGATTTAGAGAATGGTGTACGTAGAAGTGGGCAAGGTTTGAATCAAGAGACAAATCTTAAATGTCCTGGTGATATACGTTGGGGATCATATTATGGGACCATTCTTAGTTTGATTTTGATGTTCTCTACTGTTGTTGATGTACTAGAGATTATTGAAGAAGATAGCCTCTTCAACCAAAAAGTTGAAGCTCGATCTATTATGAGGTCAATTCTTTCTTTTGAATTTGTCTTTACTCTACACTTGATGAAAAATATTTTAGGGATCACAAATGAGTTGTCAATAGCATTACAAAAAAAAAAAATCAAGATATAGTAAATGCTATGGATCTTGTTAAAGTGTCTAAGCAATGGTTGCAAGTGATGAGAGATGATGGATGGGCATCTTTATTGGCTGAAGTATCTTTATTTTGTACCTCACATGATATTCCTATCTTGGACATGGAAGCGATATTTGTAGTTAGTGGGAGGCCGCGACGCAACACCCAACAAAATACAAATTCACATCATTATCATGTTGAGTTATTCTACACAGTCATAGATATGCAACTTCAAGAGCTTAACAACCATTTTTCTGAGGCGAATACCAATTTGCTACTTTGTATGGCTTGCTTGAATCCAAGTAATTCATTTATGGCTTTCGATAAGGAAAAGTTGATACGTCTAGCTAAATTCTATCCCTCTGATTTTCTTGGGACAGATATTTTGGCACTTGACTCTCAACTGCAGAATTATATTTTTGATATGCGTAACAATGACTTCTTTTTAGAGCTTTAAGGAGTTAGTGAACTTGTTGAAAAGTTAGTGAGCACAAGAAAACACGAGACGTATCCATTAGTCTATTTGCTAGTGAAACTAGCTTTGACCCTTCCTGTCACGACCCAAACTCGGTACCCGGATTTGTGACCATGACCGGCATGCTAATATCGGGATTTAACCTGATATTAACAAGAACCAACTTAATTTTTACAAAAGCTTCCCATTTTCTTTTCATCCTTATTTCTTTACTTAGATGATAAAACTTTTTACTTGATATTCAGAGCATCTACATTGTACTCAAAGATTGACATAATCCACTAATTGTTCAAATTCGGAATTTCACATAATCCATCTCTTAATACTTTAAGGTATACACTTTCATTAAATTCTAAAATACACAATGCTACAAATCTAAACATCATATTGCTAATTTATGATCTATACATATAAAACTAAAACCAGCTCCTTCCAAAACTCGACTAAGGCTCCTTCTGCTCTAAAATAAAACCTGCTAACTGAAAAAATGGAAGGGGTGAGCTACACAGCTTAGTAAAGGTAAGATATATGAGAATTTAATAAGGATGCATGTAAATCAGATCATTTCATTCTCTGAATATTCGAATAGGAGAACATCTTTTCATGCATAGTATTTTATACTATTCATAATAATAACTTATACACTCTTCATAGAAAATAATTGTTCTCATTTTTCTTATCAGAATAATTTTACCAAAACCTTTCAGATTAAACTTCTTTCATTTCCAACAAAGTCACCATATATATATTCTCATTACAAAATAATTATTTTAACTTAAATCAAATAATCGGCAACTTTGTATTAATCTAGAAACATCTTGACTAATAAGAAAACTTTTCTATATAAACTTCTTCTCATAAAATTCTATATCTTTCATGGTCATAAAACTTAACATTTCATAAAAACAGATATTTGGTAACTTTTAAACATAAACTTGTACTTTCATCAGAAACTTTATCTTTATAGCACAACAGAACTTCAGAAACTTTAATCTTTAATGAACAGCTTTCTTTTCATCAGAAACTTCTTATTTTCATGAGAGCTTTTAACTTTTCATAATACATTTAAACAAAATAATTCTCTCATGATTAATAACATAACATAGCTGTTCATATTATATTGGTTAGTCCATGTCTGATAAGCTGTACAGAGAAGGCCTCATCACATTTGGGTGCCCCCGTGTGTATGATATTGTCCCCTTTGGGAGGCCTGATGACACATCCCCTCCAGGTTTTGTTCCTCCCCGCCGTCCGTACACATTGGGGAGAAGGCCTTAGTCAGATTAGAGTTACGGGCAACCCCATTTCCTCTACTTTAAATGGCCTAGAGTTACGGGCAGCCACATTTCCTCTACTTTAAATGGCCAAACATATAACATTTTTCCACGGAAAGCTAGTAATTAACCCCTACTAGCCGAGTTCAGATTACCAGAGGACATAACCCGAAAACATTTCATACTTTACATTATACTGAAATTTCTTCTTTTGCATAACATTTCATAATCATAGCATTTCCATTCTTTTCATTAAACATCATGTTTGTGGAATCAGTAATAGCATCAATATGCAAAAATCATATACATGGAGTTTCGAAAGCTTACAAACATATCTTTGTCAGAATAATGATTACATGCCATATCTATATTCAAAAACATTTTAATGCATAATATACTTTAAAATAACCTCATGACTTACCAAATGCCTATATAACTTATCTCTTACCTGAAAGCAGAGGAACCGAGAGCCTAAAGTCGAAAGAGCTTAGACTTGGATACTGGTAACACCTAAACCATAAATCAAAGCTTATTACTATCCATAATTCTTTACCATAGACTTCACATTCATCTCAAAGCCTATCTCTTAGAATAAAGGAAGTCCTAATCCCACCTCAAAGAGGTTCCCACAAACACAAAATGCATTCATCAGACAACATGTTTGTTTAGTAATTCTTTCAAATCCTTGAATTTAGGTTATCACTATCCACACACATTCACTAGAGTTTATTTTTCAATCCAAATGACATGCTTATTAAATTGAATTAGGGTTTATCACATGCACACACATTAAATTCAACATACAAATTGATTGACATATTGGATGATGTGATATGAATGTTGGCCACCATAGTCTAGAAAACCGGTTTCACCGGGCAAGGTGGGTGCCTAACACCTTCCCATCTTATAATATAGCCTCCGAGCTTAGATCAAGGGTTAGTAGATCAAATACTTATCCATGTAATTTTTTATTTTTAGATTGTAACTAGGAAACAAAACCATGTACTTTATCTTAGATTGTATCTAGGAGCAAAGTCATGTAATTTTCCTATGATCAATGTAAATTCAATTTCAAATTAATAAAATGAGGAATTTTTCATTCATGGTTTTCTTATTTTTCCAATAATTAAATAAGTGGCGACTCCATTGTAAAACCCTTAATCTAAAGGGAAAAATATAACTAGTCGAATCTCCATTTTGAGAGGCAATAACACGACTCCACCCATTCACATGGGTTTGGCCCAACATCCATGAAAACGGGCCGGGGGCGCGATCTCTCACAGTGGCGACTCCACTGGGGATATTGAGGGCTAAACTTCAATTAGGTTATGGTGGCCAACCATGTCATTGTTCGTTTATTACTTTTTGTATATAATATGTCTAATATGTCATTGTATTGCATTTCATGCATCATTTGCTTGAATGAAATTTATTTTATTTGTGTGCTAGCCCGGAAGCCCGGTAGTATTAGCCGTGGATTGTGGTCTTCCTGAGACTCACATACCCAGCGGTGAACCTACCACCCACCGCGATAAGTATCATCATGGTTATGCCATGGTGGTTCATAGGGACAAACTGTACCGTTCAGACCAACGCAGCGCTCCTGGTGTCCCAAGTTGGGAGGTACGACGTCCTAGCTTGTGGGGACCTTTAACCTTCCTTTTACCCATGTTGTAATGACCCATAGAACCTACCTTTAGGTCTGTCCATGTAAATTGCATTTCATTACGCATTTGTTTGGCCGTTGTTTGAACCATGATGACTCAAGTCCAACGCTTGAGCCCATCATGATTGTTTGAACATTGTATGTTGTGAATGAACTCAAACCCAAAAGCCTAAAATTGAACTCTACTTGAAATGGAAGCCCAAATTGTTTCTTGAATGAGTCTAAGCCCAACACTTGAGCCCATCAAAGGTGTATACGCATGATCAACATCAAAGGTCAAAAGCTCACAAGATGCATGCCTTCCATGTGTAAGCCCAAGCCATTTCAAGCAGATACCAAGAGATCATAATCAAGGTTCAAGCCTTCCAAGTGAAAGCCCAAAAGCCATTTCATCATAATCAAGGTTCAAGCACACCAAGCCTCAAGCATCCTAAATGGACCAAGAGGAAGCAAGTGGCCCAACTTTGCCTCACTCTACATTTGGTTTGCAACATCATGGTTAAGCTTAAAGTTTGATTGTTTATTCCATCTTTCTATGTTTCTTTGAATTCAAATTCTTCATGTAGCATTTAATGAGCTTTGTTTATGTATATATATAATAAAAAAAAAAATTCAAAAAAAAAAAATTCAAGATTTCCAAATTTCCCAAAAAAGGAGAAAAATTTTCAAATGAAAAAAGCCTTTGGACAAGGGGCATTGAGCCCTTAAGTCATTTAAAAAAATTCCTTGAACTAGGGGCATTGAGCTTCCTAGTGACTTTTTAAAAAAAGACCCAATTTTTTTTTCTTTCTTTCAAGATTAAAAAAAAAAAAAGAAGTCTCCTTTTCAAAATGGTACATGAGGATCCCTTGGACAAAACATTTTTAGAATCTTGATGTTTAAAGGCTTGAGCAATCAACTTGTACTAAGGAATGATTAATTTCATTTGATCCATGTAAAGACTTTTGCTACTTGACTTAGAATATAAGAAGAAATGGTCTTACAAGGTGTTGAAGGCCAAAATTTCACAAGAATGCCCATTCCATGAAAAGTAAAGAAGGCCCAATTCAAGCAGCAAGAAGAATCAACATTAAGGCCCTATTTATGTTCAGATTTCCAGCAAAAAAGGTCATTAAAAAGTCTAGCAAAATTCAGTGAAAGAACTGGGTCGGGATACCCAGAGGCTGCCAGAGGGCCGGGATACCCAGAGGCTGCCAGACGCTCAGGATCCTCAAGTAATGCAGGGCAGTTACTGTAGGATTGAGACAACTGAAGAAAGGTACCACGAAATACAAGAAATGAAGAACAAAGATGTCCTTCTCAAGTACCCACTGGTGCAGCAAAGAATCAAAAAGTATAAAGCAAACATTCATGAACAAAGGAGCTGTACCACAAGGAACCAAGAATGAGAAAATCATACGTAGAAGCAACTGGAAGAGAACTTTCAACCCAGCAGTAAAAGATTCCAACTATTTGGGAATAATGACAACAAGGAAATAACACCGACAGCCAATTCTGAAAAATGAGAAACCTTGAAAGAAGAGAAGATTGAAAGCTAATTGTTGAGGACGCCCCGGAATGGAAAGTCAGCAAGTGACTTTTAGAGAAACAGTATTAAAAGATGAAAACCATGAGAAAAAGGGGAAGAGACCAGTCATTGAGCAACTGTCACAGCACGAGCTCTGAGGGACAAAAGAGAGAAATCACTAGTACCATGGAGCCCTAGAAAACACACTATAAAAGGAATATAAAACCTATGTTGAAGAGAGGGAGGATTACTCAGTAGGAAGAATATCATAACAGAGTCATTAGAACTCTGTAAAATTTAAGAAAAACAGAGAAATGTCTCCCGGTATCCCAGAAACAGCCACTATAGCACATACTTGGATTCAAAAGGATTCAAACTTTACAAGTCTTAGAGGCTTGAATAGCCATCAAAGTCTGTAATTTTTGAGCTTATTTGAACCTTGTATCACGTCTTAGTGAGCACATTTGTAATCCACAATCAAGAAAAATAATGAAATATCTCATATTGATTTGAGAATTTCTAACAATTACTTTGCATATTTCTTTATTATATTATCTTTCTTTACTGCTTCTTGCTGCTCAATACATATATTCTTGCTTGTAAAACTGAGTCCTTGCCCAAGCAAAGCCACTCAGACTTGAGTTCCAAATCCCACAAGTCTTGTGCAAAAGCACTAAGTCTGTGAGAATTGGGGCCAGGATCCTCGTGGCTAAATCATTCTCATGAAATTCACTTACATATATGTATAAAGATTGTATAGTGCAGAGAACCAGAGATTCTGGGTTCTTATAGGCCTCATACGCCCCGAGATCCCACGACAGTACGTCCCGGGATCCCACGACAGTACGCCCGAGGAGGAATCGCATTTTTGCCTTGAGGAGATTTATGTGACTTGCGCACAACTTGGTTCGTAATCAGCCCCCATTTAGCTGTGGTGAACTAAGCCCAGTCCACCAAAACACAATTATTTGGCCCAGGATTCTTGGGCCTGTGTGCTAAAGAAAAAAGCACTCTCACACAAGGCAATCAAAGAAAATCTATCCATCAGAAAATTCAAAAAGCTCATGCATTCATTCCAAATTTCTGAAAACTTTTGTGTCTCCAATAGAGCATTCATACCTTTTCTTTTAAGAGGAATTTATTAAAAGAGCTCAAGTCACTGTGCCTGCAAGCAAGCATTACTAGGGATAGGAGGCCGTCTTTGGTAAAACAAGATTATTCCTTAATACCTAGAATGATCATTATCCATTGCTAGCCCATTTGAGCCTTTAAACACTTAGCCTTTTTTTTGCATGAACCCACTAAAATCTAAACCTAGGGTGGGAAAATTCAAAGTATGCATGCTTAAATCTCATGTTGAGGAAGAGTCGACCTTGTATCTTTGAAGCTAATTGATAAAGCTCTCCTAGAAGACATGAAAGACAAGTGGAGAATTCATTAAGCTAAAGATAAGAGATCATCAAAGTAAAAGGAGTTTTCACTCAATCAAGGAAAGGGAAATGAAATTCCATCAATGTGAGAGAAAATAAAATGTGCATCAAGTTTGAAGAACCTAACATGCCAAGAAGAGTAGAAGGTTCATCTAAAAGAAAGTTCATCAAAAAAGGAAAAGATTCATTAAGCACAGAAAGGTGCAGGAGCATTGAGGCAAGACAGAAGTCTAGAGAGTGCATCAAAATGACCAAAAATCATTAAACTGAGAAATACAAGGAGGGAAAAAGGTCCCCAAAAGTTCATTCAATCAAGAGATGAAAGACCAAAAAAAAAAAAAAAAAAAAAAAAAAAGAAAAAAAAAAAGAAAGAGGAAGCTCGTTAGGCTGAAAACCCAAAAGGGCGGTCTAGGCAAAAGCTAGGGCCAAAAAAAAAAAGAGCCCGCTAGGCTGAAAACTCAAAAGGGCGGTCTAGGCAAAAGTTAGGGCCAAAGAAAAAAAAAAAATTGGAAAATCCTACCAAGTTGGAAACTTGAAGAAGCAACCTAAAAAAGAAAAAGAAAAAGAATTTTACAAGATGAAAAAGTCCTGAGGTATGATTCAAGAGGAATGAGCATAAAAACAATTGTTGATACAAGTGACCAATGAAGACTAGTGCGAAGATGACAAAGAAGAAATGGGAAAACTCCTTCAATACTTGATTTTCAAGTAATGCATACTTGGGGGAAACATCATAGGGAATTTTGAGCCTTTTATATCTTTCATTTCATAACCCAAACCCGGCGTACATTACAACCCATGAATAAGACCTCCTTGAAGTCTTGCTAATTGTAGGCGCATCTTAAACTCTAATAATATTTTCTCTTGAGTTGAAAAGGAAAAATGCTTAAAATTGTCAAACCCCATAGGATGACATGTCCGAGAAAAAATTTCTCAAATTCTCAAATCCTTAAAATGACTCAAAAGAACTTCCAAACTTGGAGCACTCTCCTTGTTTGCACCCAACAATGTGATTCATAAATATTATCACATTTCATTTCTTGATTGCGTTTGGAGACTTAATCTGACGATGTTCAAAAGGATGAAGCAAATTTGATTACATGAGTTTAATGATCTTAATCCTTCCTAATCAAAGAGATTTGTTCGATTCTTAAACGCTTTGATTTGCCAAAATGGTTGTTCAAAGAATCACCTCTTGTTCATAATTATAAAAAAAAAAAATAAATAAATAAATAAATCATTCTTTTCCAAAATCTAGTTCACTTGAACTACGTCTTGACCTGATCCTCTATGACAGAGGTACGTAGGCAGCCTTGCAAAGGCCCGGTCCCATTCACCCAAACAACCTTGGAGAACAAAGTCAAAATAATGTGACAAAATTGTTTGGGTGTATGTTAGGCTAAACTCGTTTGTTTTGCATTAAGCATGTTTTTTTTTTTAAGCATGTTTAAACTTAGAGCATTGACCTATTTATATTGTGTGCAAAATTTCATGATAATTGGTTTCTAACAAGCTAGAGAAAGAAAGCCTTTTTGTAGGAACCAAGGATGGCGGACTATGATTTTCTTTCATGTTCCCTAATGGTCACAACATCAAATGAATTCAACTTCAATCTAAGCATGGAATATGCCCCAAACTAGGGGCATTGGGTAAGTATTTCCAATTCATTTCAATGAATAAATCCATTGCTAATTGAAATTATCTTTTTGCAGGAATTAAGCAAGGACTTATTTAGCAATCCGCATCAACTTCCAGCCAAAGTTATTCTCATTCAAAGGATAGGTTTTTCAAAAAACATCATCATGAATAAATCTTCATCACTTTTACTCCATCTTCATCTTCTTCACTTTTTGATAATGAACAAATCTTCATATTTCAAAAAAAAAAATAAAAAAGAAGGAAATTTTCAAAAAGGGCCTTGGGACTAGGGGCATTGGGCTCGTACTTCTTAGGTTGCTTTCAAAAAGAAAAAAAAACATCATCAATCAAAATTTTCAATTCCTTGAAAAAATTCAAGATTTCCAAATTTTTCAAAAAAAAAAAATTCTTTCTAATTCTTTCAAAAAAAAAAAAAAAATCATCAATCAAATTTTCAATTCCTTGAAAAAATTCAAAATTTCCAAATTTTCCAAAAAAAAAAAAAAATCTTCATTAAATTCTTCTTCAGGAACAGAAAGCTATGATCTTCTTCCATATTTTCCAATGATGCAACATCAAGTCAACTGTCCACCCTCAACATTCATCGAAGCATGGAATATGTCCCAAACTAGGGGCATTTGCCAGGTATGCCAAATTCTTTTCAATGAATAACTCTGTTACTAATTGAAAACGTTTATTTTGCAGGTACTAGTGTAAAAGGCCACACACATCGGCATGAGCTAAGATCCATAAATCCTTGGTCCTTTGAAAACATGAGCCAAGTTCAAAAAATCCTAGGCCTCTGAAAACATGAGCCAGGATCCAGAACCTTTGGTCCTTTAAAAACATGAGCCAAAGCCCAAAAAACCCTTGGCCCTCTGAAAACATGAGCCAAGATCCAAAAATCCTAGGCCTCTGAAAACATGAGCCAGGATCCAGAACCTTTGGTCCTTTGAAAACATGAGCCAAAGCCCAAAAACCCTTGGTCCTCTGAAAACATGAGCCAAGATCCAAAAATCCTAGGTCTCTGAAAATATGAACCAGGATCTGGAACCTTTGGTCCTCTGAAAGCATGAGCCAAAGCCCAAAAAAAATCTTGGTCCTCTGAAAACATGAGCCAAGATCCAAAAATCCTAGTCTCTGAAAACATGAGCCAGGATCCAGAACCTTTGGTCCTCTGAAACATGAGCCAAAGCCCAAAAACCCTTGGTCCTCTGAAAATGAGCCAAGATCCAAAAATCCTAGGCCTCTGAAAACATGAGCCAGGATCAGAACCTTTGGTCCTCTGAAACATGAGCCAAAGCCCAAAAACCCTTGGTCCTCTGAAAACATGAGCCAAGATCCAAAAATCTAGGCCTCTGAAAACATGAGCCAGGATCGGAACCTTTGGTCCTCTGAAACATGAGCCAAAGCCCAAAAAAAAAAAACCCTTGGTCCTCTGAAAACATGAGCCAAGATCCAAAAATCCTAGGTCTCTAAAAATATGAGCCAGGATCCAGAACCTTTGGTCCTCTGAAAGCATGAACCAAAGCCTAAAAAACCCTTGGTCCTCTGAAAACATGAGCCAAGATCCAAAAATCCTAGGCCTCTGAAAACATGAGCCAAGATCCGGAACCTTTGGTCCTCTGAAAACATGAGCCAAAGCCCAAAAAAAAAACCCTTGGTCCTCTGAAAACATGAGCCAAGATCCAAAAATCCTAGGCCTCTGAAAACATGAGCCAGGATCCGAAACCTTTGGTCCTCTGAAAACATGAGTCAAAGCTAAAAAGAAAAACCCTTGGTCCTCTGAAAACATGAGCCAAGATCCAAAAATCCTAGGCCTCTAAAAACATGAGCCAGGATCCGGAACCTTTGGTCCACTGAAAACATGAGCCAAAGCCCAAAAAAAAAAAACCCTTGGTCCTCTGAAAACATGAGTCAAGATCCAAAAATCCTAGGTCTTTGAAAATATGAGCCAGGATCCAGAACCTTTGGTCCTCTGAAAGCATGAGCCAAAGCCCAAAAAACCCTTGGTCCTTTGAAAACATGAGCCAAGATCCAAAAATCCTAGGCCTCTGAAAACATGAGCCAGGATCCAGAACCTTTGGTCCTCTGAAAGCATGAGCCAAAGCCTAAAAAACCCTTGGTCCTTTGAAAACATGAGCTAAGATCCAAAAATCCTAGGCCTCTGAAAACATGAGCCAGGATCCAGAACCTTTGGTCCTCTGAAAACATGAGTCAAAGCCCAAAAACCTTTGGTCCTCTGAAAACATGAACCAGGATCTGGAACCTTTGGTCCTCTGAAAGCATGAGCCAAAGCCCAAAAACCCTTGGTCCTCTGAAAACATGAGTCAAGATCCAAAAATCCTAGGCCTCTGAAAACATTAGCCAGGATCCAGAACCTTTGGTCCTCTGAAAGCATGAGCCAAAGCCCAAATCTGTCGTCCTCCAGGTAAGCATATCTTGTACTTATACAAAAAAAAAAAAAAAAAATTCTGCATGCATGAACTACGTTTAGACCTGATCCTCCCACTAAGAGGTACGTAGGCAATCTCCCTCGAGATTCGGTCCACATTTTGATCCAGAACATGATCGTCTACATTTTTATTTACATGCATCATACATTCACCACGGTTAAATACTGATTGCAAAGTTAGGTGTCTCTTTCATACATTGGCATTCGCTTTTCAAGCTCTTCCAATGAGGAGCATTCTGTTGACACCCTATTTTGCAACCCGTATTTAACCTCACATGAAAGGTAAAAGGGTAATTTCACATTGGAAATATGCATCTTGATTCTGGTCATTAGATCCTTAATCGCATTTCACCAAAGTGATCTTGATGTTGTAACGATCAAATCGACTGGTCATGAGCCCTAATCGGACCATTAGATTGAAAGTTATCATCAAATCAAGTTTTAATGGCTGAGATGCACTATTACAAATTGAGTCTGACTATATGTGATTATGAACAATTGATTTCAATTGGTTATAAATATAATCAATTTGAGATCGATGATGTGTCATAATTTGATTAGTTAGGACTACATTTTATGGTAGAGTTGCATACACCTAATTAACTAGATAGTTAAACATTAATTATTCAATGAGTAATTTGTGCAATTATCTTTTAATTAGAGTAAATTTAGAGCCAATTAAGTCTGAAATGGGAGTGATTGGAGCCATTTAATGTTAATTGGGAGCTAATTTGGGGACCTATTAATGTTAATTGTGCTGAAACCATTTTCTAACAAATGACCTCTGCTTACCATTTCATTTATAACTCTCAGAATATTTTGAATCTGTGAATGAGGTTATTTTTCCCAGAAACTAGACATCTGTGGCTTCAATTTAAGCACAATAATGAGACAATTCCGATCAGAATTGAGGCAGATATGATTTTTCAAAGTTGGCTCTATAGGCTGTGACAGCAGCTACGGGAAAACCGAATTTTGGCTTGCTCCTCACTCCCACCAATCTTTCCATTTAATGCACCAGATTTTCCTAAAGGCTAAAATGAGGTCTAGGTTCATGATTCCTTGTCAACTCTCATTAAATGGCCTTCCATTCATATTTCCTCCACCACTACTATATAAACCCCCCTCTCCTTCATTCCAAAGGACACAAGAAAATCCCCCCCTTTTCTCTTCTCTTGAATTCTAGTGAAGTTGAGTAGTCTTGTCATATCTTGGTCTTCCTGAGACTCAAGGTATTAAGTGAGACTCACTCTCCCTCTCCTAGTTCTTCTTTTTCTCCACCCTTAGGACCTCCATCAAGAATCCCCTTCTCTATTATATGGATCTTGCATGAAGGTATAATCTCCTTCCCTGACTGTTTGTTTATATTGCCATGATGAGAATTTAAGATTAAAGCATTATAATTCCCTTGAATATGTTTGAATGTTCTTAATTGTTCTTATGTGTTCTTCACATGTTCTTAGTTGTTCTTCACATGTTCATGCATATCACTAGATTTAATCTTAAATCCACATCAAAAATATGAAAAACATGTTTGTTTAGTAATTCTTTCAAATCCTTGAATCTAGGTTATCACTATCCACACACATTCACTAGAGTTTATTTTTCAATCCAAATGTCATGCTTAATAAATTGAATTAGGGTTTATCACATGTACACACATTAAATTCAACATACAAATTGATTGACATATTGGATGATGTGATATGAATGTTGGCCACCATAGTCTAGAAGACCGGTTTCACCGGGCAAGGTGGGTGCTTAACACCTTCCCATCTTGTAATATAGCCTCCGAGCTTAGATCAAGGGTTAGTAGATCAAATACTTATCCATGTAATTTTTTATTTTTAGATTGTAACTAGGAAACAAAGTCATGTACTTTATCTTAGATTGTATCTAGGAGCAAAACTATGTAATTTTCCTATGATCAATGTAAATTTAATTTCAAATTAATAAAATGAGAAATTTTTCATTCATGGTTTTCTTATTTTTCCAATAATTAAATAAGTGGCGACTCCATTGCAAAACCCTTAATCTAAAGGGAAAAATATAACTAGTCGAACCTCCATTTTGAGAGGCAATAACACGACTCCACCCATTCACATGGGTTTGGCCCAACATCCATGAAAATGGTTCGGGGGCGCAATCTCTCACAGCATTATGAAATAATAGGCTTATTAAATACTCTTATATTAATTTTAAAAGGTAAGTGGCTTAAAATATTAATAATACTTAACCACTTAAACACATAGTTTAATTATAAAAAATTGGGTCGGGGTGTTACACTTCTAGTTGCTATTGCAACAGTAGAAAGAAGTTTTTCAGCAATGAAATATGTAAAGAATGAACTGCGCAATCGAATGGGAGATCAATGAATGAATGATTGCTTGGTTGTGTATATTGAAAAAGATGTAGCTTGTAGCATTGATAATGAGATTATTATGCAACGATTTCAAAATATGAAAACTCGTAGAAGGCAATTGTAAATTCTATGCATTTGTGTATTTTTTGATTGTTGTTGTTGTCAATATATAAAATTTTCTTTTTATTAGATTGTGTAATTTATGCTTATTGAGGAACACCCTGAAAAAATTTTCTGGAGTCGCCACTGAATTTCAGTGACCCATTCCAAGAAATCAAACCTTCATCTGTATTTTTGTTGGACAATGTTTAAACAGGATCACAGTTGAACATAAGATAAAAGATAAGAAATTAAGAATGGATTAAGGGGGAAAACTTGAAAGATAAAAAAGGGGTAGAAGATAAAATTTTAAAGAAATCAATAGCTACAGATATATCATATATAATGAAATATCAACTCCATTCTGCTTGTATTCAACCAAAGAAAAAAACTATATTCTCGACTTTTTTTTTTCTTCTTTTCCAAATTTAATTCGCACTTGTCCAAATGCTTTTACCATTTGTATGTTAGCAAGTCTATATAGCAATTGTTGATATAATCAGGAAACAAAAGATGATCTTTGACTGAACCACCAACACCTTGAGCGAGTAGCAACTCAGACAAAGAGGGCTCAAGATATATGGATTTGGGGTTTGAGTGAAGAGAAGAGAACCACCAACAGCAGCACCAATAACCCACCACAGTCACGACGACACCGTCACCAAACCTCAACCAACGCAACAATCAGATCGACCACAACGTAAACCCAAATCGCTAAGCAGTCGTGCTCCTCCACAAACCAAAACCCAAACCATACAACCACCTCGTCCTCCTCAAAACCCAGACCCAAAGTAGTTGTGCTCCTCCACAAATCAAAACCCAAACCCATACAGCCACCACATGCTCTCCACGATCTAACTGGAGTGTGAGAGATGAGAGAGACATATATGGACAGAGAAGGAAGTAAGTTAATGGGTGTGGTAAGCAAATTTTGCCTATTGTGTTATTTTCTTATGTGCTTGTTACAAAGACATTTTGTGATCTATGGAGTTCTTGAGCCAAGTTTCTAAATTTACAAAACCCTTCTTTTTTTTCTTTTTTAATCTTATTTTCTTTTGGTTTTTTTTTTTTTTTTTTTTTTTTTTTGGGTTTTGGGAGAAAAGAGACATAAAAGATGAGCAAAAATATTTATTTATCCCTGTTTTTAACGAAAATGGGTTATGAAAGACAAACAAAATTTGCCCCAAATAAGTAAAATGACATTTTTTAAACTACGGTTAGGTAAATTACAGATGAGTTTATTGTAATTACCACTATAATTAATGATAGAGAGTTAGGGAATGATCAAAAACATAATTTGCCCTTACCTCTGCGGTTACTATGCGCAATTCCATGGAGTTAACATTATAGAGCCGTCCCAAGAAGTCCCATCTCCTCTTCAAATAATCTGTAAAACTTATACCTTTGAGACTGTCAGGTCCTATCTCAATATGAAGGACTGATTTAACCAAGTTGGGAAGGTTTTCCAACACAACCTCGTCCAAATTACCTTTGAAATGAAAGTACTCGAGTACCGGGGTGTTAATATGGAGTTTGTATGATGAAAACAGAACACGTAGATGTAAGTTTTTCAGCGTAGGTATGAGTACAACAATATTGAACTTGCCAGCATTTTTGTCCAAATTTGTCACATCTTTATCATGCACTTTGAGGAAGAAATCTTGGAGGACCGGGCAGGCAGCAAGGAGTTTGAGGAGAGAGTTGCGGTTGACAAATCTAACACATTCAAGTTTCAGAATCCTGAGACTAGGGAGCCCTTGAATTTCAGGAGGAGGATTGAGAAGAAATTCACCTTTCAATTTGAGAACCACTAATGATGTACAAAAGAAGAGACTATGTGGCAGCTGCAAAAGTCGATTCGAAATATGTATGGTGAGATCAAGCTCTTGCACACCATTCCAAAAAGTGTCGCAGATCCATGTGTCGACATGGAGTGGAAGACAATTTTTGAGCCAATAGATCCGCAACTTGTGTATGGGAGTAGGATTGAGAACAGTATTGCGAAGAATCAAGATCCTGGACACTATTTCCGCGTAACTAAAAGGCTGATCAGGTGTTCTACAAAGTTCTCTCTGGTCCGAGTGAAGAACTGGGACGAGAGTCCAGAGAGGCCTCCACCTGCTGGACAAAACGCTTGTTGCCACAGAGTCCCGGGTTGGAAGAGAGGAGAGGATATGGCCAAGGAGAGAGTTTGGTAGACTGCTGATAATGTCCAAGGACAGGGAACACTGCCTCTTCATGCTGCCCCCAGCTTCAATAGCTTCCGATTCCAAGCTCTGATTCATTATAGTTGCTTCACTTTGTGGAGTTCTTTTTTGTGTGTTAATAAAAACAAAGAGATAAGAGGTTAGAACTTCGGTATATAATTAATGATAGTGTTAGGGAGTAAATCTTTTCTATAACTTAGGACTTAAGGTAAAGAAAACGAATGTTGGGGAGTGAATAACTTGTGAAGAAGTAATGAAAATGTTGGGGAGTGAATAACTGAGGAGATGAGCAGCATGGGACATGCTGACTGACTTTGCTCAAACGTTGGAGATATAGAACAGTGCCAGAGATAACACAAACACGCCCATAACGGCACAACCAAGACAGTTGGGGAGTGAATAACTGAGGAGATGAGCGGCATGGGGCATGGGACATGCTGACTGACTATAATATATATATATATATATATATATATATATATATATATATATTCTTTTTTATTACACTAACATGCCCGCAACCAAGACAATTAGTTGTGCGAAGCTACAAAATTGATTATAATCTTAAACTACAACCTTATTTAATATATTTTTATAAAATGTGAATTTTAACGATATGCCAATAACGATAAATTGAGATTCGGTGCAATTGCAATATGCGATTAATCCATTTTCTTCACAAAAAAGTTTGCATTCTCAAAACCTAACTGGAATTACAAGAGTTCTATTGTAATTTGTAACCATTAGGAATTAGGATCTATGTATATTTACTTTATTTTAATTAATGGAGCATTCAAGACATTGGACTTTGTTTTATTGTTTTCTAAAACAAGTTGTAGGAATTTCCTTCTCAACCAAAAAAAAAAAAAAAAAAAAAAAGGTTGTATGAGTTTATTATTATTATTTTTTAATATGGTGTGATTACGTATTATTGTTTGTCTTGTGGTATTAATGTATGTATATATATATATATATATATATATATTTTTTTTTTTTTGCTGGGTAAGTGTTTATGTAAGGGATAGAACCTTTGAGTTGAAAGTCACTAGCATGATTAGGTACCACTTGGGCCTGGAGGCCCGGTTATTAATGTATTATGTTGTTACATTGAAACTTTGTATATATTACTGAGAGTCTGGGACAAGCACGCCTTTTAAAGCTGATTTAAAAAAAAAAAAAAAAAAAAAAAAAAAAAGTAACCCAGTTGCTATTGTAAAGAACATGGCAATCCGGATTGGGCGTATTACTAGGCATAAGATAAAAGTTGTCCATGTAATTACTTAGCATTCAGTTTAGCTATGTGTTTGACACACTGACTTTTGGGCTCAAATATTTTATCTATTGGAAGACCCATGCTTGACACTATGGTTCAGAAGGGATTTTTTTTTTTTTTTTTTTTTTTTTTTTTTTTTTTTTTTTTTTTTTTTCAATTAACATTAGATTGCTAAGAATTTTGTTAGTTGCCTAGTTTCAAAACAAAGTGGAAAAGTAGCATCTCGAGTTTTTAAAACTCGAGTTCCTGGTAGAAATTGAGTTTCTAATACTCGAGATCCTGAGCTACAAACATCTAACGTGGACTTTTTTCCACGTGGAGCCACGTTGAAATCGAGTTTCTAATACTTTATTTGTGATCATATTTCAAGCACAAAACACAGACTCAACTTTTATACTTCTCATTCTCACTTTCCTTCACACCCAAACATACAAACCCCAAACCCTCACTCTACAGGAGATAAGCGCATCTTATCAGTAGCAGAAAACCCATTGGAGACAA
Organism: Quercus lobata; assembly: GCF_001633185.2. Classification (NCBI taxonomy): domain Eukaryota; kingdom Viridiplantae; phylum Streptophyta; class Magnoliopsida; order Fagales; family Fagaceae; genus Quercus; species Quercus lobata. Next base: position 85,007,699 of record NC_044905.1, read on the forward strand.
GCGCATCTCATCGGCGACAGAAAACTCTCGTCTCCTCTCATCGGCGACCTCTCACTCAAAACCTCACTCAGCTCTTTCACTGTCTCGCATTGAGGTCAGTAGTAAAACACAACCTCTCTCCTTCTATATTTACTCACAAACATTTGGCAGTTCTCCTATCTTTTATCACTACTCCCATTTATTCATTATCAAACCACATCAATCCACTGGGAATTTTGTTTTTCCCTCCTTTCCACATAACCCCAAACCAGATACATAAAACACAGATTCTTATTCTGATAGAAATTGAGTCTTGCAGACTTGAGATCAGTGGCATTACCAGAAGAAAATCGAGTCTTAAAGACTCGGTTTTGCTTTGTAGAACTCAAGTCTTTAAGACTCAAGATCTATGTGGCATAATAGTGTCCAACTCAGCAAGTAGGAAGCGAGTTTTTAAGTCTGGAGTTTTATATGGAACTTGAGTTTCTAAAACTCGAGATGTTGGTTTGCAATTATCTTTCAAATGCGTGTTAACTTACTATATTCTATTCCCGTTCAGAATGGCATTGGATTAGGAAAGCATTTCCTCCAAATTTCTCCTTTATTACAAAGGAGTTCACTTTTCTTTAACATTGTTTTATGGAAGTCAGGAAATTTTCCTCATGCTTAGCGAGTTATTGTAAAAGTAAAACATGTTTGAATTCAATGCTTTGGTTAGACCTTTATCATATAGAACATTGAATCTTGTGTTTATACAAAGCTATTCATCTGCTTCATATTTATAGAACCTTTCTTGACACATATGGAACATTTTAATAGTGACTGATGGAACACAAATTCATCAGTAAGAGTGGCAGATGGAATCCCCTGTGGTATATGAAGGTTTGCTCGATGAGGGTCATCGGTGTGGTGCCTGCCACAAAGTCTTCGATGCCAAAGTTAGGATAATAATCAAACAAAGTAAAGAAGCAGAATGTACTCTCAAAGTATTTTTTGCATATCTCTTACCTCTCGTTGACTGTATGAAAGCTTTATACCTGAGGCCTTAGGGGCTAGCCGTTGGGGTTGTTAATGCTCTCTGAAGTAACGCCCCTGGTCTAGTAATGAGACTTTTAAGAGGCTCCCAACGGTCTGCTTGGTCGATTTCGTAACTGCTCAGGTCATTGATTGGCTGCATTGAATGACTCCCTGCCTTCGTCAGTGATGATGGCTTTCTTCGTTGTTTCTGATGACTTCGTCATGGATGATTCCTTCGTCATTAATGTTATCTTCGTCAGTGGGATGTAGAATCGTCATTCCTGTTAGTTGCCCCCCAGATTCTGGGGTTGTCGGTGACATGTCATGACGATCACAGAAGATGAAAAGTTTTTCTTGTGACTCTTGGGGTTCTGTTCCGCTTTTAATGCTTAGTGGCGACGCTACACGCAATCATGGCCACGTGGCGCGTGATGATCTGTGTAATTAATGGTATGACCCTTGGGTTTCCCGCTGGTTTTTCAATCGTTTTTGGCCTAAGTTTAAAACTTCTCCTCTTTAATTTTCTTTCTACTTTTCAGAGAGCAAAGACAGATAAATTCTCCAGTGATACTCTGAGCATCTTCTTAAGACCTCCTTTCTTCTCCAAACTACCTTGCGTTGTGCTTTTGCTGTTCCGCCATTGGAGGTGCGTTTCTCTTTCCTTTTTCTTTCTTCTTTTTTCCTTTACTGTAGCATAATTTCTGATTTTCTATTTCCTTTTATTTCTCTTCTGTTGTTGGTCCTCGTTTTTCTTTTGGGGTTTTAGTTTTGTACCATATTTTTCTGCCCTCCGATTTCTGCATTTTCCATGGTTGATAGCTTGGAGGTTAGGATAGCTTGCCCGTCGATCTCCCTCCTTTTTGCACGTCTAGGGGGGTCTTTGGGTACTTACCCGTTTTTAGAAAATTTTGTGTTTGAGGGCAATAGTTTGAGCATCGTTTTGGGCGACTTGTTGCCCTTGCTCCGTCAATCGCTCAATTGGTTCGAGGGTTTAGGAGGGAGAGGATTAATGTTTGAGGTTAGGTCTAGTGACCTTGAGACTGGGCTATCATCTAGTGGTGACCCGGCTGAAGGAGAGACAGCCATCTCTGGCCCTCGAGAGGTTAGGGCTTTTTATGCCCTCAGGGAGATTTGTGGTCTAGACGTAGAGACCGTAAATAGATTCAAGGATAGGTTTCAGTTTCCGTCTAGGGTTCGTGTTCGTCTACCTAGGGAAGAAGATAGGGCCTGCCACTTTTTTCCAGGTGAAATATGTTTTTACGAGTCCATTTTCACCTGCGGGCTTAGGCTCCCCATCCACCCGTTCCTGATGGAACTTTTAGATCACTTTGGTATAGCTCCCAGGCAGCTCATGCCTAACTCGTGGAGGATCGTGATCAACTGTATGCAAATATGGTTGGCCTCCAACGGGGATATGATCAAGATAGGCGAGCTTACTTACTTGTATCGTTTGAAAGAGTCTAAGGAGTTGGGGTATTATGAATTAATCCCTTGGGAGAGAAAGACTAGGATCGTCAAGGGCTTGCCCTCGTCATTCAGGTATTGGAAGTCGCACTTTTTCTTTGTGTCTGGGGACGACTTCGAGACTCAATCCAGCAGTGATTGGGGTGATATCCTGAGGTTGCTCCGTCGGTGGGGAACCCCGACCTTAGGTGCGTCAGTATTTCTCCCCGTCGTTTTAATTTTGCCACCTTTGAGGCTCTGGTCTTGCTAACTTCTTTGTTTCTTTGTTTGGTATAGTTAAAAGACGGCCTGAACTGAAGAGCCGGTATAAGGAACGCATCGAGACTGCGATTGGGTACGCTGAGACGATTGAGAGCTGGGACGAATTGGTTGACCCTCGGTCTCTTGCATTTTACAATCTCAGTCCTGACCCGTCTCCTTACGTTCTTCGTCAACTTGGTATTGAAGGCAAAAAGAGTAAGTTTTAACTTCGTCAGTGCTGATTCTTCTTATGTACACTTAAGCATTCTTGACAGGCATTTTCTTCTTGCAGAGATGACGACAAAATTTAACAAGGATATGTATGCAAAGATGAGATCAAAGAATGACAAACCACTGTCCAATCTGGGGAAGAAGGCTGTGCGAGTGACTGGGAAGGGTCCTGCTTCCATGCCCCTTACTATCGTTCCTTCCATAGCTTCTGAAATGACGAGGACTGCCTCCCCGACCGCTTCCATAGAGGAGATTCCTACTCCCGGCTCCAAAAGGCCGCGTGTGGCTAGCAAAGGGAAGGAGAAGGCTGATGCTCGTTCATCCACATTATGGGATGACGAGACGTTGGCCATTGAAAGGGCTCACGAGGTCGTCACTCCAGCGGACTTGAAGGCTCTTTCTGATATGTCCTTAAACGATGTGGCTTCTCGTCATGTTCACAAACTCGTCCAGGTATGGAGTTCTTCCTTCTACACTTCATTTTTTATTACAGACGACTTCATAATTTCCTCCAGGTGTTGGGAGAGAGTCTCCATATTACCGCTGAATACCTCACAAAAGAGGCCAAGGTGGCGTCTTTGACAACCCGGATGGAGGCCTTGGAGAAAGAGAAATCTGACCTGAGGACGAACCTGATCACCTCCATGGACGAGGCAACAACATTGAAGGAGAAGGTCAAAGTACTGGAGGACGATCTCAGAGTTGAGCGTGGGTTGACTCACGAGAAAGACGAGCAGCTTCTTGCAGCCAAGGAGAAACTTGTGACCATCGCTGCTCGATCCGTGGAGGCTTTCCAGACCACTGACGAGTACAATACTGTGCTCTTCAGTTGGTATTTCAAAGGTTTTGAGCTTCTTCGGAGGTATATGATCAAGCATCCTTCTGGAGTCAACCTGGAGAGTCTGGATCTGGAAGAGGTTGACAAGGAAATGGCTCTGGATGAGGCGGCTCAATCTTCTGCCCCTGGTGATGATGTGCCTGAGCCTGTTGCTGACGTACCGGCCAGTGAAGGCACAACTGATGCCTGATTTGAATACTTAGAAATTTTCCCTTTTGTTTCATGGTGGGTGCCCGTCTTGTTTTGGGCCTTTTCTTTTTGTAAATCTAATTTCAAAACAGTTAATTTTATTTTGAAAACAATGATAGTGGCCCAGTGTTTATGGGCTTGAATGAAGTGTACTTACTTTTCCTCTAGATGTTTTGGCTGATTTACATCCGTCTACAGTTTTGTGCTTTGTTAAACAGTTGTTGCATCCTGTTTTGATTTGATGTACCGCACTCTTTTCTCCGTCAGATAGACTCCTGCCACTTGCAACTGCCAGGGGGTTTTGCCTGGGTGGCTTGTGTCCGTCCAGGCGGACTCTTGTCACTTGGTTGTTTTTTTTTTTTTTTTTTTTTTTTTTTTTTTTTTTTTTTTTTTTTTTCGTCAGTAACTTACATCCGTCAAGGTGGAATCTTGTTACTTAGTCTTTTAACCATCCTATGATGGTCGTCAGTAACTTACATCCGTCAAGGCGGAATCTTGTCACTTAGTGGTTTAATCATCCTAGGATGGTCGTCAATAACTTACATCCGTCATGGCGGAATCTTGTTACTTAGTGATTTAATCCTCCTAGGATGGTCGTCAGTAACTTACATCCGTCAAGGCAGAATCTTGTTACTTAGTGATTTAATCCTCCTAGGATGGTCGTCAGTAACTTACATCCGTCAAGGCGGAATCTTGTTACTTAGTGATTTATAGGCCTCATGATTGACCAGTACTGCCTGCGCAAAGACATCAGAGGAATAATACTTTTATTAACTTCAAGAATGAATGCATTCGTTTATTACATTTACTCATGGTATTTCTTTAAATGCTCAATGTTCCATGGACGAGGGAGCTTTTGTACGTCCATAGTTTCCAGATGGTAACTTCCTTGTCTAGAGTAGTGAATGATGCGGTAAGGCCCTTCCCACGTAGGGCCCAGCTTCCCTTGAGTAGGGTCTTTAGTTGCTGTAGTGATTTTGCGAAGGACGAGGTCCCCTATGTCCAGTCGCCTGAGTTTAACCCTCTTGTTGTAGTACTCGACCATCTTTTTTTGATACTTTGTCATTTTACTGGACGCGTTGTCTCTTACTTCATCCAAGCAATCCAAGTTGAACCGCAGTTCCTCGTCATTGAGTCCATCTCTGAAAGTTCCTCGTCTGATGCTTGTTACTCCAACTTCTACTGGGATTACTGCCTCTGTGCCATAGGTAAGCCTGAAGGGTGTCTCTCCTGTTGGGGTTCTGGCTGTGGTCCTGTAAGCCCACAGTACACTAGGTAGTTCTTCTGGCCAGGCACCTTTTGCTTCGTCCAGCTTGGTTTTGATAATCTTGAGCAGCGTCCTGTTCGTTACTTCCGTCTATTCGTTTGCCTGGGGATGTCCCGGGGATGAGAACTGATTTTTGATTTCGAGGTCCGAGTAGAATTCTCTGAAGCCTTGGCTGTCGAACTGCCTCCCATTATCAGATATGATCGTCAAGGGAATCCCGAACCTGTAGATTATATTTTTCCACACAAAGCTCCGAATCTGAGCCTCAGTGATTGTTGCTAGGGCCTCTGCTTCAACCCATTTTGTGAAATAGTCAATAGCAGCTAGAAGGAATTTTACCTGACCTTTACCTTGGGGCAGAGGACCGACGATATCGATTCCCTATTGTGCGAATGGCCATGGGGAAGCTATGGTCGTCATTTTCTCCGCTGGAAGCCGTTGTACATTCCCGTACTGCTGGCATCTGTCGCACCTTCTGACGATATTAGCAGCATCCCCCTGCATGGTTGGCCAAAAATACCCTGCTCTTATCACCTTGTTGACCAGGGATCTGGAGCCGGCATGGTCGCCACAGATTCCTCCGTGTACTTCTTCCAGGATGTATTTGGCCTCTTCCTCGTCGACGCACTTTAGGTAAGGCATAGAGAAGCCTCTCTTGTACAAGACGTCATTCAGGATCGTGAACCTGGCTGCTTTCTTCTTGATCTTTCGGGCTTCGCCAGTATTCTGAGGTAGGTGCCCGTCCTGAAGGAAGGATATTATGGGCGTCATCCAGGTGTCTGTGCTCTGGATGGTGAACACCGCAACCTCTTCAATACTCAGGTGTTTCTGGATCTCTATTGCCATGTCTATGCCCGTCCTCCCCTCTTCTGATGACGCTAGTTTTGATACTTCGTCGGCCCCAATATTCTGGCTTCTTGGTATCTGGACGAACTCCACTGTGTCGAACTCCTGAGTTAGTTGCCTTGTCAATTTAAGGTATTTCTGCATCCTTTCTTCTTTTGCCTCGTACTTTCCACTGATCTGTCCGATTACCAACTTTGAATCACTCTGGATCAGCAAGTTTTTGGCACCAAGAGCTTTCCCAAGCCACAAGCCCGTCAATATTCCTTCATATTCGGCTTCGTTATTGGTGGCTGGGAACTTTAGTTGAACCCTATATTTCATCACTTCTCCGTCGGGGGTGGTTATGACGACCCCTACTCCCCCCCTCTTTTGGGCTGACGAACCATCTGTCTGTATTGTCCATTTATCAACTTCGTCTATAATTCCATCTTCGTCTGGAAGAGTGAATTTAGCGATGAAGTCAGCTAGAGCTTGCGCCTTGATAGCTGTTCTTGGATGGTACTCGATGTCAAATTGGCTAAGTTCGATCGCCCATTGGACCATTCTCCCTGCTGCTTCTGGTTTGTTTATTGATTTCTTAATTGGTTGATCCGTCATCACTAGGATAGGATTCGACTAGAAATATGGCCTGAGCTTGCGCGAGGCTACTATTAGTGCAAACGCAATCTTTTCGATCCTTGGGTATCTGAACTCAGCTCCTTGAAAGGCTTGGTTGACGTAGTACACCGGGAGTTGCTTCTTGCCTTCTTTTCTAATCAACGTTGCACTTACTGCTGAAACTGACACCGCCAGGTACAAGTATAGGTTTTCTCCTCCTTTGGACGGGCTCAGGAGAGGAGGACTGCTCAGGTATTGCTTCAGCTCTTGGAACGCTGCTTCGCACTCGTCAGTCCAAGCAAAAGCCTGCTTCAGGGTTTTGAAGAAGGGCAGGCATTTGTCTGTGGCCCTAGAGACGAACCTGTTTAGAGCTGCTATCTTTCCTGTGAGTTTTTGTACATCCTTGACGGTCTTGGGTGAGGCCATGTCAATGATAGCTCGTACTTTCTCTGGATTTGCTTCTATTCCTCTCTAGGACACCATGAATCCCAAGAACTTTCCTGAGGCTACCCCAAAAACACACTTACCTGGATTCAACTTCATCTGGTGTTTTTTGAGGGTTGCAAAAGTCTCCTCCAAGTCGTCCAGATGCGTGAGCTCTTCCTTACTCTTGACGAGCATATCGTCTACGTATACCTCCATGTTCCTGCCAATTTGTTGGCTGAACATTTTGTTTACCATTCTCTGATACGTAGCTCCAGCATTTTTCAACCCAAATGGCATCACCTTGTAACAGTAGAGTCCTTGGCTTGTGATGAAGGCTGTCTTCTCCTGGTCGTCTTCAGCCATCTTTATCTGGTTGTACCCTGAGAAGGCGTCCATGAACGTCAGTAACTTGTGCCCAGCGGTGGAGTCCACGAGTTGGTCTATCCTTGGTAGAGGGAAGCTGTCTTTTGGGCAGGCTTTGTTCAGATCGGTGAAGTCTACACACATTCTCCATTTTCCATTCGCTTTCTTTATCAGGACGACGTTGGCGAGCCATTCAGGGTAATATACTTCCCGGATGAATCCAGCCGTCAAGAGTTTGGTTACTTCCTCTGCAACTGCCTGATCTCGCTCTGGGGCGAAGGTTCTTCGTCGTTGCTGAACGGGCTTCCTGCTGGGATCCACATTCAACCTATGCTGGATGACTCCTGGAGATATGCCCGGCATGTCCTCGTGACTCCATGCAAAGACATCTAGATTCTCTTTAAGGAACTTTACAAGTCTTGTTCTCATCTCAGGGCTTAGCGTCGTCCCTATCTTGGTCGTCTTATCCGCATTTCCTTCTACCAATTCCACTGTTTCCAATGTCTCCATCCGGTCTTCTTCTTTCTCATCAATCGTCCATGTGTGTTCTCCTTTCCTGCCAGTACGGCCTGATAGCATTCTCTTGCCAGGACTTGATCGCCTTTCACTTCACCCACGCCGTTGTCTGTCGGAAATTTCACCTTCAGACAGTAGGTTGACATCGCTGCCTTCCATTTGTTGAGGGTGGGCCTCCCAATGATTAGATTGTAGGATGAGGGGCAATCTACCACCAGGAAGTCTACCTGTTTGGTCAACTGCAATGGGTAGGTCCCTGCCGTCACCATTAGTGTCACTATACCCCTGGGGTAGACCCTGTCTCCACTGAAACTGACGAGTGGAGAGTCAAAAAGGCGAAGTCTTTTTGGATCTAATCTTAGCTGCTGGAAGGCTGGGAGGTAGATGATATCTGCTGAGCTCCCGTTATCAACGAGGACCCTTTTGGTATTGAACCCCTCTATATTCAGCATTATGACCAGGGGATCGTTGTGGGGTTGTTTTACTCCCCTGGCGTCTCCTTCACTGAAGGACATGTCCTGGCATGTTCATCGGTGCTTAGACGGGGGAATAGTGTGGACGCTGTTCACCTGTCTATGGTACGCCTTTTTGAGTGATCTAAATGATCCTCCTGAGAATGGTCCTCCTGTAATCGTGTTTATCTCACCGATCACCTTGCGTGGAGGTTGGGACGGATGGTCGTCGTCCCGAGTGAAAGATTCACGCTGGGTCCTATTGTCGTCTCTGAACTTGCCATATTCTCCTTTCTTTACATACTTCTGTAACTTCCCTTTCCGTATTAATTCCTCTATTTGCTCCTTTAGGTCTCTGCAATCTTCTGTGTTGTGGCCGTGGTCTCTATGGAACCGACAATACTTGTTCTTGTCACGTACATTGGGGGATGAGTGTAATGGCCTAGGCCACTTGAGATAATGCTCGTCCTTGATCTGCGTGAAAATCTTATCAACAGGCATAACCAAGGGAGTAAATTTTACCGTCCGAGGATTTTTGTCGTCCCTCCTCCTATTCCCGTCATTGTTCCGACGATCTGGTCTGTCTCTCTTTTGCCCCCTACGGTCGTCTTCCCTCTTGGCCTTGTCTCCTGGTCTCTCGGTATCTTTTATGGTAGCCAGGGCGTCTTCCGCATTCATGTATTTTTGTGCCTTCAGGAGCATCTCTGCCATCGTCTTGGGGGGGTTCTTTGCAAGAGAGGCCACGAGGTCTCGAGATCTCAACCCTGCTTTGAAGGTCGTCAGTTGTACCTTGTCATCAGCTTCGTCTACTTCCAGAGTTTCCTGGGTGAATCGCTTGACATATGACCTCAGAGTCTCCTTCTCTCCTTGTTTTATGGTGAGTAAGTAATCTACTGGCCTCCTTGGGTGTTGTCCTCCTATGAAGTGGCGCAAGAAGGCACTACTCAGCTGATCAAAGTTGTCTATGGATGAGTTTGACAACTTAGTAAACCATTCTCTTGCAGCTCCTTTGAGAGTCGTAGGGAAGGAACAACATAATATCTCGTCAGGTGATTGCTGAATACCCAGAGTCGTCTTAAAGGTATTAAGATGATCCTGAGGGTCCTTGAGTCCGTCGAATGGCTCTAATTGAGGCAGGCGAAATTTTGACGGCACGGGGCATTCAAGTACCGTTGCAGTGAAAGGCGAATCCGTAGCCCTTATCATTTTGTCTACGCTTCGGTCTGTCTTCTCTTTGATAGCGCTCCTTAGTTCGTCCATCTCTTTCCTCATTTCCCGAAGAAGATCTGAGTTCTGTTTGTCCGGAGTAGTTGGTCTCCGGGGGGTTTCCCTCCGTTGACTATCCCCCTCTTCCTCCGTGTTACCCTTGGACCGGTTTTCTTCCTGTTGAGTTTGTTGAACCTGCTGGAGCCGCAGCTTCATTTCCTGGTTCTGTTTGGTGAGTTCCTCAATGGTGGCTGCAAGGGCTTGAACTTGCTGGGCCAAGGCTGCTGAATCTGGGTTGGGTTCCATCTGGATATAGAGAATTGATGGAAACTACGTTTTCGAGTATGAACCTGAAAACTCGTCCCCACAGACGGCGCCAAACTGATGGAACACAAATTCGTCAGTAAGAGTGGTAGATGGAATCCCATGTGGTATATGAAGGTTTGCTCGATGAGGGTCACTGGTGTGGTGCCTGCCACAAAGTCTCCGATGCCAAAGTTAGGATAATAATCAAACAAAGTAAAGAAGCAGAATGTACTCTCAAAGTATTTTTTGCATATCTCTTACCTCCCGTTGACTGTATGAAAGCTTTATACCTGAGGCCTTAGGGGCTAGCCGTTGGGGTTGTTAATGCTCTCTGAAGTAACGCCCCTGGTCTAGTAATGAGACTTTTAAGAGGCTCCTAACGGTCTGCTTGGTCGATTTCGTAACTGCTCAGGTCATTGATTGGCTGCATTGAATGACTTCCTGCCTTCGTCAGTGATGATGGCTTTCTTCGTTGTTTCTGATGACTTCGTCATGGATAATTCCTTCGTCATTAATGTTATCTTCGTCAGTGGGATGTAGAATCGTCATTCCTGTCAGTGACTAAACTAAACATCAAGTCCAAAATTCTTTGTTTTAGAAGGCAATTATATATCAAATTGCATGCTACTTCACCTAATTGATATGTTTTTGGAGATTTAGTATCATAAGCTGTAACCTATCCCTTTTTTCTTAGTGCTTTTATTTTATTTATTTATTTTTTTATATAATATGAAATCTATTTCAACTTTGATATTCCTGGTATTAACCTAATTTATATATATATATCTAAAAGCTGAAGTGTAGTGTTTATTATTGTTGTACTCTATTGAGTCACATCATCAATTTATTTTCAATATTTTCTCTCTCCTTTTTATTTTTTTTTTCCTCTTTATTAGTTTGCTATTTTATAATTACACATTCTCCAACATTTGCTTACTTTTACCTTTTTATCTCCCAACTACTCTAGAGCTTAACCTTACAATTTCTCCATTCCTTTATCTTCCTTTTATTTTGACTCTTCTTCTCCCTTTTTTTTACTATAAAAATTTGTTATTTTCTCTTCCTTTCAATCCATATTTTGCTCACACAAAAAGGTAACTCTCTCTCTCTCTCTCTCTCTCTCTCTCTCTCTCTCTCTCTCTCTCTCTCTATATATATATATATATATATATTTATATATATATTCTTTCTTTTGGTGGATGTTTAATTCTTTAGATTGATAAATTTTTATGTTTAACTCTACTTCAGGTTGATATGATTTGGATATATTTAATCTTTTATCTTTTTAATTTTATTTTCTTTGTTTGTTAAATGTTATTCTATGAAATTATAGAATAATATTCTATTACAAAACATAACTTGGATAATTTGGTTTTTATAACTATATATTTTCTTTTGAATATTCTTTTACTCATCTTCTTTTATATAATTTTGTTATTTGGATAATTCTGTCTCTCTCTCTCTCTCTCTCTCTCTCTCTCTCTCTATTTTTAATTCTTTGGTGGTGTGTTTTTTGAGTTATTTATCACATTCACTCTCTATCCCTCTTATAGTTTTGATTTAAGTTAATTTTTAGATATTTTAGAAGTGAAATGATTATGTATTTGAATGTCTCTATAAATTATTTGAGTAATATCAATTGTAAATTTGTGATGAGGTTTGGTTATCGATAGTATTCTTAAGAGAATGAGAAATTCAAATAATTAATCTAAGGACTCAATTAGTAATGACTACAAAATGATATTGGGTTCGCACGTAAAAAAGCCCAAACAGTATAATTTGTAGAGCGTGGGTGTTCAAGAACTAGATTAACCTCTCTAGAAGTAAAAAGATTCAACCTCACGTTTATAGATGGATCAGAGCTGATATAACAATCGGTTTTTCTTTGATATAGATACAGTTCTTTTTTTTTTTCAAGTTCTCTTCCTGAGTCTTCTCTTTGTTATTCTCTATGTTCCGATCCCCTTTCTTTGCATGTTTTTCTTTCATATTATATACCACCCTTTGTATTCCATCTTCACCACACACGTGTAGGTTGGGTTCAGGGAATCTCTTTCTGTCCCATCTAACACCTTCTGGAACCTCCTTCTAGCAGCTGTAAGGCTGCTTCATCATTGTTTAGGCATCACTTCCACATTAATGCGGCTAGAGAGTTGGTTGAGAGGCAATTAATGCGGAGGCAGTTGTTACCATAGATATTTGTTTGCCTTCGTTCTCTCTCACCTTTAGTCCCTTATCCCACTTTGAGTGGTGACGTAGCTCCGAGGTATGTTCGTAGCCAGATAGCGTCCTGATTGTCCTCGGACTCACGTTGCCGAGAAGGGTTTTGTCCACGGACGAATACTGAACTCTCCTTTCAGGATACTCACTTTTCCCCTCGTTTGGTTGCCCCTCCAATCTGATATGGGCCTCCTCGGGCAGGTTTGCCTCCTCGGATGGGCCACAGGCCCAATTAACTCGACCTTAATAACTTTAGTGACTGACCAACCCTCATAATTAATTTTGAACTTAAAAATTTTAGTTGTAGAAAAAAAAAAAACATAACACACTATACAAAAGTTTGAATAATATACATCGCTTGAAAAAAGAATAGTTTTTCTATCTTTATCTCATATATATATATATATATATATATATTGGAATAATATCAATCAAATGCACCTAAGTTTTTTTCCAAAAAAAAAAAACTCAAAATAATAGAATGTGTGGGGCCAGAGAACTTACGACCCGGCCCACTATCCACTAAGGTCTAGGGCCCGTGCCGAGGACGAGTAGGGAAAGGCCAAATAGCCTAGAGACACAACCGAGGATGACCCTGTCCTCAGCATCCCAAGACTTCAAAGGGAAGAGCGACATCTCGTCGAAGGTTGCCTCCAAAACGCCCTCAGAAGAAGAGGCGAGTAGAATGGGACCCACATGGGGGTACAGAGTGGGGGTGGTTCAAAGTAAATACGTCACCTCCGCCCTAGCCATATTAATGAGAAAAGACGCCTGAATAATGTGGTTTCGGTTAATGCAACTAACAAAAAGCAGGGGGGAGGCGGCTGATGGGACAGGTATTCGAATAGGAACCTGCCTGATAAACAGATGGAGGGTCAGGATCAACCGAGAAGGGCTATATAATGTAAAGACTTGTGCGCCAAAAAGAGGGCTTCCAGACGAGGGAGTCCTAAGGATGGAAGAAGAATAAGGATATGAAGTTCCTTGAACAAGGTCTTAAGACCGGTGCCACTCATGATGTCCAGGAATAGATTATTGTTGAGCACGTTAGGTTTATCCTTGGGCAAATTGCTATGAACACCACGACTAACCATCGTCCGGTAACCAAGGCCTAGCCTTTCAAACCCACGCTTTACAAATTATATTGTTTGGGCCCTTAACGTGCGAACCCAATATTATTTTGGGGTCGTCATGAACTGAGTCCTTACAGAATGATATATTTGTAGAGAAAGAGAGATGAAAAATAATTTCAGAAATAAATTATATATTATACCACATTACAAAATAGTTGTATATTCCCACACTTAGCGTGGGTTTGCGACTAGTGTTATATTAATTGTAGGTCAATGCACAATTATTATGATCGGTAGATTTTCATTTCACACAGATGTCCTAGCATTGTTTGCAACTAGTGTTGGGATACAGCTTATTTTGCTTAAAACTAAAGACAATAAAAAAATAATAAAAAAAGTTATTGTTCAAGCATGAATTATTGTTCATTTGCCTATTTGCACTGTTTATAGACAAGAGGCGTTGGTCTTAAAAAAAAAAAAAAAATTTAAAAAAAGAAAAAAAAAAAGAAAAAGAAAAAAGAAGAAGATGCAAAACGCATAAACGCTCAACTATCCAAACGCTATCTATTCTACTTTTTCTATAATGGACCTTTGCCAACCCTGTCCCCATCCCAGGGAAGCGCCCAGTAGCAACCTGGCAATCTTACCAAGTGGAAAATATAAGAAAATGGTTGAAATACTTATTGCCCATGTAACCTCAGCAATATTGTTGTTTTACAGCTGAATCCAGTCTCCAATAAGCACGCGTCTCCTCACTTATCCCTCCCTCAACCGGTTCTCCTTTATTATTGGTTTTATCATTCCATAGTTGTTAGTACGCACCCCAAAAAATTGAAGAGAACCACAATAGAATTTCCTTTTAGTCTTGTTGACCATCTCTACTCGATAAAAAATGCCGTTCCTATTCCTAATGTATGCAATCAAACGTTCCTTCTACTAATGCTAGTAGCCAGTAGTTTTTCATTTCACGTGAAGTTCTAAAAGACAATAGATTTCACCAAATATTTTACACAACCTTATTGTTTTGTTAATCTTTATGTTGTTTCATCCGCATTCAATTTTATACCACAATTGAATAAAAGATGGTTCATGGTGCTAGAATTATTGTTGCTCTGTAGAATATGATTGGTTCTGACTTTGCCTATTCTGGCTTTAATGCAGGGTCCTAACCATTTTGAAATTGATCTGGACATTCTTCGATTCAGCTACGTAAGGAAGGGACTTGAAGCCTTCCAAGAAAGTCTATAAAATGAAATACTTGAGTTGGGTTTAACAATCCAGGTAACTCATAAATCTTGTTACATAGACAAGCATTCTGGGTTATAATTGTTTGTTGTTCATTAACCACAAAAAGAACTGGATTCATGATTTGACAACCACATTATGTCAAAACTCTTTTAGTTTGTTGAAGGTGTTTTAAGGACTTAGGACCTTCCTAAGCCATTTGAGATATATGAGGCTTTGGCAGATAAATATTTTGATGTGTTTGTTTTTGTTCAATGGACATCATAGCATTTGACTTAAAACAACTTTCTACTACCTTGCATACTTAAGCTTTAAACTCGTTCTAAATTAACGCTCTTTACATTACTTTTAGTAGGCACTAAAACAGGAAAAACTGCCAGAGCAAGTACTGTGCTATTGGAGAACGAACAAGATCTTACTGTGCTATTGGAGAATGAACAAGATTGATTTGTTGATCATGGTCAAATAACGACACTTGTGACCTTGGATGAAGATTGATATGGATGGTGAGATGAGGGGTGCCATGTAAAAGATACGGAACTCAACACCTTTCTGTACACATTGAACTCCCTGCTAATTGCCATATGTAGAAGTAAAGAAAATACAAAATAACATATAAATGTTCTGTTCTTTTGTATTCAATAAAAAATCATGACAACATCAAGATGCTTGTACAACCATACGTGTGTTATATGTGGCGAAACTATGACCTTGGGCCTTAGTTTGTCTTGGTTACACCTACGAAAATTTATAACCTGTTTTTACATTTCTCACCTCAACAAGGATACAATTAAATTTTATCAATCAAATACCCAAGGAGATAAAAGGAAGAAGAAAAAGCTCAAGGAGAAAAAGAATATACGATATCAAGGGGAAAAAAAAATCCCAAATTGAAAACATGCTTACTAGAAACCTAGAAAGCACGGACGTGGCTGGGAGGGTACCACACTCGCGTCCAACGCGGGACGCGGTGTCTGACGCGGTTGCCCATGCGTCGGTGCTGCGTCTGAGTTTGTTTGTTTGTTTTTTTTTTTTGTTTTTTTTTTTTCTTCCTAGATTCGAGCCGACTCGGCTCGATTCACGCCGATGCAGCTCGATTCGCGCCGAATCAGCTTCGATTCACTCCGAATCAGGCTAATTCGGCCAGAATTGAGCCGTATCGGCCATATCGGTTCGTATCAGCCGGCGACCGATACGGCCGAAACATGCCGGAAAAGGCCGAAATTTGGCCGAAAAATCCGAAATTCTCACCTCAGAGGCTTATTAATGTGTTTCTTGCCTTCTTCTTTCTTTGTTTTGTGAATCAAAGCATAGTAATGTGTTTTTTAAAAATATTTTAATAGTAAAAATATATAGAAAATATAAATAAAAATATTTTTAATAATTTTTTAATCACCGAGTCCCGCCGCACCCGCACCCTACTTTTTCAAAAGTTGCCAAGTCCCGCACCCGCGCCCGAGTCCCGAAACGCACCCGTGCTACATAGCTAGAAACTAGCATAGTTGAAGGAGATGGAAATTATAAATTAGATCTTCAAGCGCATTTTGATCCTGAAGCCTAGGAATAAACTCCAACATAGCAAAGACAGGATTTGAAATACACAAACAAGGACCTAATTACATATGCATATGGCCTCAACATAAGATATTAAATCAAAACAGGTGACATGCAACATCTAGGAGGAAGGAACCAAGTGCCACACCACCCAAATTGTATCATTGAGAATCTTGAAATGATTAGTGAACAAGTTCCCATATCATTTGAAGAAACATAATCAACAACAAAGATTATACTTCCAGACACAAGTGAACCAATATCTATCCAAAACTTTAAAGACACAGCACTGAGTTTCCAGACACAAGTAAACTAATTCACTAACAAGGTTAAACTTGTAAACAAAAACTAACAATAGGAGCCATCAGTAGAATCATCCTCAAAAGCCAATAAAAGTTACTCCACCTTTCACACCATAAGAAACAAAAATTTTACAATCGAAGAGAAGCATAAGCCATGGGCTTGGGAAGCTAAAAATTGGAAATCTTAAAGAAGTTGAGTCCACAATGTGACAGCTAGACTCACTTCCGCATGAACAACCTTAGTCAAATGCAATTTTACAAATTTGAGAGCTCTTTGGGAACTCCCTTAATCTCTTCAAATCATGATGCTTCTCCTTTGTGCCTAGATGACTGTCAACAACGATAGTCAATGTCTTTAACACACTTGCTGCCTTCAAGATTTGTTTAACAAGTTTAGCTCTTCATTAAGCCCCTGAAATCCTTCATAATGACAGGTGGTAATTAAAGTATGGTGATTTATATTCAAGAAGATGCAATGCCTCCTCCAAGTAACCTATAGGTGTATATGGCTGCTCCAAGTAACCTATAGGTGTATAATAATTACAGTGTTTAAATTCAAAGGAAAGTATTTGTAGCTTTGGAGCCTGACAAAGCAAGAGTTGTACCACATGCCATGTATACCGCTTAGGCGAATACAAACTGTACAACTTCAAGGAAGACAAATTATGAAAAATTGGAACATCATCATTAGAAGCATGGTAGAGGATCTACACAGCAACATAGCAATCACAGGTTTCACGAAGTTAGAACTCACAACAATATTATTGAGTAGTAGTATTTAACAATTTAATTAATGATAGTGAGTTAGAATGATCAAAAACAAAACGTGCCCTTACCTCTGCTGTTTCTATGCTCAATTCCATGGATATAGCATTATAGAGCTATCCCATGAAGTCCCATATCCTCTTTGCATAATCTTTAGTAGTCAATACTTGATGTTTCTCAACTTGAAGGAACGATTTAACCAAGTTGGGGAGGCTTTCCAACACAAAACTCTCGTCCAATACACCTTTGAAATGAAAGTAGTCGAGAGCTGGGGTGTTTATTAGGAGTTTGTACCACGAATAACTTGACAACATTGTGTTTATGGTGAATTTTTTCAGGGTAGGTACGAGTACAATGACATTGAATTTACCTGCATTCTTGTTCGTACGTTTGAAAACATCACGACACACAGTGAGGGTCAAATCTTGGAGGACAGGGCAGGCAGCGAGGAGTGTGGGGAGAGAGTCGTTGTTTGCATAGCTATAGCAGAATCCTAAGACTTGAGAACCTAAAAGCAGACGCAGGAGGATCGAGAAGAAGCTTATTACCATCCAATTTGAGAACCACTAATGTTGAACAAAAGAAGAGACTAGGAGGCAACTCCATAGGTTGGCCATGAGAAAATATGTGGACATCGAGTTCTTGCAGGCGGCCATGCAGAGTGGCATGTTCGACCCATTTGTGGACGTAGAATGGTTCACACTTTCTGCACCAATTGGTGCGCGACTTGAGTATGGGAATTGCTTTACTGGTATGAAGAGTGAAGATGTTGGACACTGTATCCACAAAGCTAAAAGTTTTTTCATTGTCAAAAAGTTGTCTGTGGTCCAAATCAAGGATAGGTACGAGAGTCCAGAGACTCCTCCACCTGCTGGATAGAATGGTTATGGCGATAGCGTCTCGGCTTGGGTGTAATTAGAGTATGTGGGTGAGGAGACAATCTGGTAGACTGCTGATTATGTCAGTATCAGAAGGAGAAGGAGAAGATAGGAAATTTCTCTCTGCTCTTTCAATTATTCTCACCCTCCTTTTCCTTTCCTCATCCTCCGTTTCTGTTTCTCTCCTCATCTCTCTCCCTCTCCCCTTCTCTATCGTTTCTTCCTTTGCTCCTCCATATGCTTTCAATCTAGGTCTGAACCATGATTCAATGTGCGTTTGCTTCGTGGAGTTTATGCTTATTTGAGGAGGTAAATCTATTTTTTTTTTTTTTTAAGATAAAAACAATAAGTGTTTGTTCTTATCAACTTATTAGGATAAACTAATCTATATATATATATATATATATAAAACCGAAGCCTCTGCCGCTCCCACAATTTTCCACGTCAGCATTTTTTTTCTAATTTTTAAATCTGATTTATTTCTTTTAATTAAATATATAATATATATACCCTCCTTTCTCAATCCAAATAGTTTTCCCGATATAATTCTGAAACCAAACACAAAACGGCAAAACCTAGAGCAACAACACAAAACGGCCAAACCTAGAGCAATAGTGCAAGGGCAGAACGGCAGAACCTCTCCTTTCGACAAAACCAAACCCAGAACCTCTCCTTTAAACATTACTCACCAAACGCAGAACATCTTCACTCCCTCAAACACACACAGATCCAAGCTATTTTGCAGAAAGCTTGCAAGGGCATGACCATGGGAGCCAACGTTTTCAATCTTTGACCCAACCTCCATATCAGCGCATTCTATCTCGGTATCTCTCAATTAATCTATGAATAATCTCTTTTCCTATTCTCTTTAATTAGGTTTTTCTGTCAATTTAAGGATTTCTTCTTTAATTAGTTTTTTTTTTTTGTCAATTTAGGGATTTCAATTCCTATCCCCTTTTTCTCTCTATTCTTTTTTGTTGAAGTCAGGGAAACACTCATAGAATTGAAATTCGTTTTTATCACATCCTCGCTGCTTTCTTCGGCATCGTCTACTTCGTAGCTCTGGTACCTTTTTTTTTTTTAATTTTAAATTTCACCGCTTAGGTTTTTATTATTTATTTAAGAAGAATATTTAATTTTCAATTGGAATTTGGTAATTACGTAAAATTAATTATTATTATTATTATTATGTGGTTTAAGGTTCAATTAATTCGGATACAATTGAGAGTACCAGAATATAGATGGACCACGCAGAAGGTTTTCCACTTTCTCAATTTCGTTGTCAATGGAGGTTTGTATCTCATAATTAATTTCCTTTTATTATCATGGATTTGGTCATGGTGCTCTAATGCTCACAACTTTCATCAGTTTTTTTTCTTTTCTATCTCATTCACAGGTAAAACTTTTTTTTACTTGATAGAGGTTTGCTGTAGCCTGTATATGTTTCGAAACTTGTAATTATATACCTGAATTTATGAGTTTTCAATATATATATATATATATATATATATACACACACACCTGAATTATGATCAATATTCATAATAATGTTATATTTGGTCATTCTGATCTAGCTATGGTTATAATTTACGTTCGAACATCTATTAAATAATCATGAATTTTGCTTTTACATTTAAAAAATGACTTCTTTAGTAACGCAACTTCTACAGGTTTTGTAAGAAAGTGCAGATAGTATTGAAGAGCCTCCCAACCTTCAAAATCTGACACAAAGGAAGAAATTCTACAGGTTCATGTCTTTTTTGTTTTGGTCTGTCTCTGATTGTAAAATGTAGGAAGAAATTTTATGTTCTCAGTTGGGTTGTAGCTGTTGTTTTGTTTTATAGTAGAATTGTAGTGAAACTCCAGCAATTATTCTTTTTAAGCTATTCTAGCAGATGTTAAGCTTATTCTTTGACATACATGATGTTAAGTCTTTTGGAAAGCAAAAAATCAAAATTTGATGATTTCTGATGCATTCATTCATCTTATGCATTTAATTGTAGGAAAAAGAAACTGGATATCTAATTATTTCAAGAAACAACAAAGGATCCTTGAAGGTTGTTTGGGTATGCTCTCTTCTAAACACACATCAAATATATGGTTAGAAACATGAGAGAGTTTGAATGTTAATGTTTTGATTAGAAATTAGTGTTTTTTTTTTCATTTATTTTTGTAGATAAGCTTTGGTGATCAAATTTGTTTAGAAATCTGTAACTGTAAACAAATTTAATTAGGAGCTTTCAATGAATACCAAACAGCAACAGATTTAATTCTTTGTACATTCGTTTGCTGTTTTAAAGCAGATTTCATTCTTAATTTTTGTTCTTCCATTCACTTTTATTTAGATTTAATATTCCTGATTAATTTCTACTTTTTTATTGCCTTTCTCTTCAGTCTTTTCCTCCATTCGAATCAAGGTTAAAGGTATGGTATTCGTTTGCCTATGTACTAAATTTCTGAATTTTTTTTTAGTATAGGGTTAACTATTTGTCTATGTACATAAATAATATATATATATATATATATAAAATCCTATTGTAATTATTTATATATAAAAAAAGATTTACATCAAAATAACCTAAAAGAGGCAGTGTAATTTCTCAAAAAGGCCTGAGCATCTAACACTGAAAGCACAGTTGGTATCAAGGCCAATTTGTGCAATTCATTGTAGCCTAATTCACTAGGGAAGCTACCTAAATAGTGTGTGCTAGGTTGGATAATTGATTGATTGGTGTTATTGTTGCTTTCATATGCCTATTATATCTATAGCTGAATTCATAGATAGCTTACCTTCTTCCATTAAGAATTTTCCAATTTTGTTATTACAACTTGAGCTATGTATTTTTTGCTTGCTTATAGAAAAGGATATAAGTGCAATTTATGAAAGTTAGAATAACATTTTGTTATCATTTGTCTTTATTAAATGAAGATAGAAGAAAATTTGTTATATATATTTTTTAGTTTTTCATAGATACGTGTTTGTATATGAGTTTGTTTAATTTTATATTTCTGTCTAATTTATTGGTCTCTGTGAGCAAGATGGTTTTCCCTTTTTGGTGACTTTCATTAGCTTTACTTACACTAAGTGTTGTTTGTATTCCTGTTAATCAAATAGTTCGATGAAAGTGATAGATATAAGTGCAATTTATAAAAGTTAGAATAACAGTTTCTTATCATTTTTCTTTATTAAATGAAGATAGAAGAAAATTTGTTATATATTTTTGAGTTTTCATAGATACATGTTGGAAATGAGTTTGTTTAATTTTATATTTCTATCTAATTTATTGGTCATTGTGATGTTTCCAGCAAAATGGTTTTCCTTTTTTGGTAATTTTTATTGGCTTTACTTACACTAAGTGATGTGTAACATTGGTTACACATTTTTGGATTGGATGTTAGTTTTAGGATGTTGATTATAATGACAGAATTTTGTATAACCTTATACACATTCTTATGCAGTGACCACATGACACTTTTTAAAGCCTTTGAAGGATAGAAGGATGCAAACCATAATGAAAGGAGTCCTGTCACTTTGCAAATGACAAAGGATATGAGAATGCAATTTGTAGATCTATTTAGCATTGACTTTGTAAACAAATTGATGAGTGCTAATGTAAGTTCTATAAGATTTTCAAATTTTAAAGCATTTGATTTGCTAAAATCTTATAGTTACTAAAAACTTTTCCGTGCATCGCACGGGTTAGCGACTAGTTACAATAAATACTGTTCATATCAACTTCTTCTTCTTCTTTTAGCCTACGTTTGTTTTTTTTTTTTTTTTTTTTTTGTGGGGGGGGTGGGGGGGGGGTGGTGGTGGGGGAAGATAAACATGCATCCTACACAGCTATTCTATCTTTTCCATAATGATAAAGTAACCCAAAAAAGAAAGCTAATATGTATTAACGTAAACTAAAAAAAACCTAATCTAATTTATGTGCTTATGGTTTGAGAATCATGGTACATATATCTTCCACGAGAATTGATAGATTAATTTTAACCAACAAAAAAAAAAAATCTCCTTTGTATGAATGGTCTCATCTCAGCAAGAATACAAAAGATTTTATTGATTGGATATTTGGGGAGGAAAAAAAAAAAGAAGAAGAAGAAGAAGCTCCTGGAGAACAAGAAATCAGCAAGCACATTCTATATCAGGAGAAGAAATAATAAATTGAAAACATGCTAACTAAAAACTCGCAAAATTATATTGAAGGAGATGGTAGATACAAATTAAATCTTAAAGCATTTTGCCCCTGAAGCATAGGAATAAATTCCAATATAGCAAAGACAGAAAATGAAATGCACAAACATGGACCTAATTACATATTCATATGGCCTCACCACAAGATATTAAATCAAAGCAGGTGACATGCAATATTCAAGAGGAATGAAGTAATTGCCACATCATCTGAATCGTATAATTGAGAAAGATGAAATGATTCGTGAAGAAGTTCCACATATCATTTGAAGAAACATAATCTACAACAAAGATTGTAGTAATAAAATGTATGGAGAAGCCAGAGCACCAAGTCACCAGACATGAATAAGCGAACTAAGACATGAATAAGGTAAAAACTGAAAACAAGATCATAATAGAAGCCATCAGTAAAAGCATCCTCAAAAACCCACAAGTAAAGCATCCTCAAAAACCCACAAAATATGCTCCACCTTTGACACCACTTTTAACATCAAAGGGAAGCATATGCCATGGGCTTAGAAAGCTAATTTTTCCCACCAAATCACTCAAACTGAAACCAATTAAAGAAATAAAGATTGAAATATTGACAAAAGAATCCCCCTCTACCACCCTCAACAACCCTCGGAGCAAAATTGAGTCTGCACCATGACAATTTTACAAGCAAGAAATTTCGTTATGGTGGATTAGCTTTAGTAACTCTCTGGTTTTTCAGTGCTTAAAACCCAGTCTTCTGAGCAAGTACATTCAGTTACAATTTTACTTAATTCTGTATTGCAAAGCGGAATCCACCTTCTTGGTGTCAACCCATAGACTTTACTTTGAAATTTCTCAGGCCACAACTGCCAAAATTGTAGAGTAAACATGAATGACATGGGCTTATTTTATAATTCTGTAGACACCAACTGAATAGCCACACCCCCTTTTTTTTGTGCAGAATCATTAAACTTTATTTCATTGTGAGAAAAAGAAAGTGGGAAAAAAAATACTATAAGCTATCAACATATTTACCTTAAAAAATGCCCTAAATTCACCATGTATATCAGCAACACCATTTAATGTGTGATCATTAACCACACATTACACAGAGATTAGCCATACAATCCCTCTTTAGATATTCTGGTACTGGTTCTAGCAAAATTATTTTCGTTTTCTTATTAGATTTATCTTCTTCAACAGCAGGTTCAAGTTAATTCTTCTGAATTTTCAAGTTCATCACCAGCAACAACAAGGCTTTCCATTGGTTTTACAAGTAAATCTGCAAAGGCAATAGGCAAATCAACATTTTCTAATACTCTCATACCATCATTTTCTAGAAACCTGCTGTACCATAATCCAATACATCACTAAGCTAGAATATATGAAATGATTCAAGAAGTTCTCCATACCACTCAAAGAAACATAATCTGCAACACAGATTGAAATGATAAAATTAAGAGAGAAGCTAGGGACCAAGTCTCTAGACACAAGAGAACTAATACATGAATGGGGTAAAAACTATAAACAAGATAACAATAGAAGCCATCAGTAGAAGCATCTTCAAAAACCCAAAAAATTTGCTCCACCTTTGACACCACTTTTACAATCAAAGAGAAGCATATGCGATGGGATTAGGAAGCTAATTCTTCCCACTAAATATCGCTCAAGCTGAAACCAACTAAAGAAATAAAGATTGATATCTTAACAAAACAAGCTCCCTCTACCACCTTTAACAACCCTCAGAGCAAAATTGAGTCTGCACCATGACGGCTGGACTTACTTCTATAAGCTGCATGGGGCCTCCATGTTACATAACATGTTTGTGGATATAGCAAGCACTATATATTTATGTTTTTTTTCCTTTTTCAAAAGAAAGATACAAGTACAGAGAATTTAAACATTAAACAAATATTCTAATCTTGAATCCATTGAAGTTTCAAATGAAAGATGCAAAGACCAATGGTCATTCCCATAAAGCTATTGCTTCTCACATATTAAGAAAGAGAACTTAAAAATCAACTTGTCCTTCGTCAAATTCAAATTGACAAGTAGGATACCTCCTTTGAAGCTTTCTTAATTTCTTGCGAGCACAAAGCTTTATCTCTGAGTCTAGAGGACTTTCAAAAGTGATTTTCATTGTCTTTAATATACATGCTTCCTTCAAGACTTGTCGAACAAGTTCCATCTCAACCTCATGCCCTGAAAATCCTTTATAATAACAGGCGGTAAGATGTGATGACAAACAATCAGGAACATAAAGCCACTTCCCCAAGCGATATTCCAAGCAATTGTCAGGTGAGGAATCATTATAGACATTTAGTGTCAATTCAAAGACAAGTGTTTGTAGCTTTGGAGCCTGACAAAGCAAGAGTTGTACTGCAGGCCACATATAAGAACAAGTCTTAATACAACCACCAATCGTCAAGGAAGTCAAATTATTAAACACGGGAAGATCATCGATAGAACCATGACAGAGGATCTGCATGACCACATAGCAATCACAAGTTGCACAAAGTCACAGCCCACTCACAACAATATTATTAAGTAGCATTGAGCAATTTAATTAATGATAAGAGAGTTAGTGCACGAAAAACGTAACATGTCCTTACCTCAGCGGTTTCTATGCTGAATTGCATGGATTCAACGTTATAGAGTGATCCCATGAAATCCCATATCCTCTTTGCATAATCTCGAGTACTCACATCATTTTCTATCTCCTCAAATTCAAGACCTGATTTAACCAAGTTGGGGAGGTTTTCCACCGCAACGTCCTTGGCCAAAAGACCACTGAAATAAAACTGCTCAAGAGCCGGGGTGTTTAATTGGAGTATGTAATAGTGGAGGAATGTGTAGCACCAATCATCGAGAAACCAATATAAATATAATTTTTTCAGCGTAGGTATGAGGACAATGATTTTGAGCATGCCTGTATTTGCTTCCAAACAACAGAAATTTGAATCAGACACAGTGAGGTTCAACTCTTGGAGGAGCGGGCAGGCAGCAAGGAGAGTGGGGAGAGAGTCGCAGTTTTCATACGTAATTACACGTCCAATTTCCATAATCCGGAGAGCTGGGAAACTGGAATCAGAAGGAGGATTCAGATGAATGAAACCTTCCAATTTGAGAACCACTAATGTTGTAGAAAAGAAGAGACCAGGATGCAACTTCAAATGTGGATTAGGATCACCATATATGCAGAGGTGGAGCTCTTGGAGCACGCGGCCATGCAGAACGGTGTGTTGGATCAATGTGTCGACATAGGATGAGTCGCAATCGGAGGTCCAATGGAGGTGAAACTTGCGTAAGGGAATGGTGGCGTTGCGAAGAGTCCAGATGCTTGACAGTGTATCTAGAAAGATTAAATTTCTGTTCAACATGTAAAGCTTGTGCTGTTCCAAGTCAAGAACTGGGACGAGTGTCCAGAGAGTCCTCCACCTGCTCGATAAAATGCTTGTGAGGACGGCGTCTCGGGTTGGGAGAAAGGAGAGGATGTGGCTGAGGAGACAGTCAGGTAGACTGCTGATAAAGTCAATTCTCTGCCTCCTTTTTGCTCTCACGTTTCTCTGCTGCTGCTGCTGCTGCTGCCTCAGAAGATCTCTCTTTTCAGCTCTCTCTGCTCTCTCAATTCTCTGCCTCTCTCTCCTCTCCTCTTCTTCCTTCGACTCCATGTCTCTCCTCTTCTTCTGCCGCTTCATGCTAGCACCTCCAATCTGCCTCCGATTCCGATTCCGATTCAAACCCCCTTTATTGTTATCACTCAGTGAGCTGGTGAGACTGTGTTTCTTTCAATTTTGGGGATTTGCCAATTTGGTTAAATTAATACAACAAAGAAATCCCATCAAAAAAAAAAAAAAAATACAACAAAGAAACAAACAAGGAAATGCGAAGCTGAGCAATGGCATTAAAAAAATAATAATAAAAAACGACGTCGTTCATAATATCTGTTATTTTCAAACTGTAATATTTTTTTAAAAAAAATTTATGTAAATCTTATTTTATTTTATTTTATCTTTTTATGTAAAAGCTTCTTTATTAGTTATTATTATTTAATGTATTTATTAATCCAAAGAAAAATATTTATTTGGTAAATCGATATAGAACAGTATTTACCTTTTCTTTGATGTTGGTTGCCATTATTTTTTTTTTAATTACAAAATTACTATTGTGATCAATAAACATTTTTCTATATTTACTTTATTATTTTAATGGATTCTTTGATACTTCGGGACTCTGTTTTACTATTTTGTCAAACAAATTCTATAAAAATGGTTTTTTTTTTTTTTTTTTTTTTTTTGAGAATACTAAGTATTTAGATACTTTGGGACTTTGTTTTACCATTTTGTCAAACAAATTCTAAAAAAATTGTGGTTTGTATATATTTGTATTAAAGATTTGGATTGTATTATGTTTTATTGCTTGGTAAAGAACTTGGCTTGTGTTATTACTTATTATATGTTATTATGTTAGTACATTTTATTGGGGATTCCATAAATATTTGATTACAGAAATAGGAAGTTTGAAACAAACTAGTATCTTTTGTTCGAAGCAACTTTTTTGGCGTGTTATCTAATACTGCAAACAACAATCTTTGTGTTGTGCTTGAATCAAGAATCACTAATTTCTAATTTAGCTATTTTGAAAAAAGAAAAAAGAAACAAAGGATAAACTAAACTCCATATTTTAAGGAGGTAGCAGATTTAACTCTATAGTAATATATATTTAACCATGAAATTTCAAAAGTAATATGGCATAGAATTCCAGTCACTTTGCCATGCACGTTAATTATAAGAAAACTCTTAATGCTGCAGCAACAACTAGCAGGACCTTGCAGAAAATGCCGTAGGATTAACCCTATCAAAGCAAGTCATATAATCCTTTTGTGATTTTATGCTTTATGGCACAAAATGATGAGCTCCCAAGTACAAAATAGATTAAGAACTGATGGAAAGAAAATTTTGAGACATCAATGAAGTTAAAAATAGAATAAGAGATAAATCAATCCATGAGTTGCTAACAATTTGACAGAAAACCATTTGAAGGATTGGCAATACTGAACCTAGAGAAACATATTTAAATGGAATAATACAATTCATTTTAGTTAAATGACAAGGATAACAAATGAACAGCAAATTTGGTAACTTCAATATGAGACAATTCATGGTAAAAATTATAAGAGAGAGAGAGAGAGAGAGAGAGAGAGAGAGAGAGAGAGAAAAGGAGGCAAGGAAAACAAGAATGCCAAAATGGGATACATCTATGATCTAACAACACCCTTTGAATAACACTTGGACATTCTTCATGCCATACAAAAGGATCACTACTGTGTTGAGCACAATGAGCAACTTGATTGCTCTCTTGCTCCATGTGACTAGTTGGGCAGGATCTCAAAGTTTGCAGCAGATATCTCACTTCATGGCTCCATCAAGTTTTTAGAGTCACCCTTCAGAATTAATATCCTAGAGACCTGCTTCATGTGCAAACCGAAGGACCTATAATGCTGCAACAAGTTCAGCTTCCTCTGTAGATCACGTAGGCTTACCCTGCAACAACACAAGGCCTGTTTCAACAGAGCACCAGACCAACGGGTATCTTTAAACAGAGCTCCAACAAAATTGATTTTGTAGATTCCCTGTTGCTGTGTATTCCATTGTGCTATCCAGGAAGATCTAGTCACCTCTGACTGTTCCTGAATTCTTTTGAACTCTTGCAGCAGTGACTTTGCATTTGAAAATATTACTCTTGGAGCATGCTCAAGCTTAAACACATTCTTAGAACAACAGATTGACCAAGCCACCATTAGACATAGCTCAAAATCCTGCCCACTGTTGAAGTTCAGACATTGGGTCGTTAAAAGGAGAAAGTTAATGGGGACTTCTCTAACATACTGAAGCAGCTGTGGAAAATTGTTCCAAACCTCCTAAGCTCTTTCACAGGACCAGATACTGTGTAGAACTGTTACCAAATTCTCATTGCATCGTTCATAGTTTGGATCAACCTGCACGTCTTCTTGCTAAATTTGCGGTTGTGGGCAATTATATTCCGGCAAGCTCTCCACCCAAAATCCATTACTTTGTTAGGAATTTTATTTTCTCCAAAAACCGATTCCAGAAACTCTGTCGCCTTTGATTATCTGAGCTTTCTCCTTCACTTTGGCTCTTCCATGAACAAAAAACCCAATAGGCACTCCTTACTGTAAACCTCACATTTTTAGTCCTACTTAAGAGAATTTCCTTAATGGTTGGCAAGTTAACCAGACACAAAAATCAGCTAACGGCTTCGTGATTCCACTCATGGTGGAGAATATCAATAAGCTCACATTCCAACATCTCCTCCAATTTAGGTGACTTTGGGGTAATGACCTTGTACAAACTCATGTTGGTAAATACCTGTCCCTCCAGGTTCTCACCTTTTGTCCATCCCCAATCCTCCTCCAACTTCCCCTATCAATAACTTCCTTGGCACTCATAATGCTAGCATATTACTTCATGCTAGCTTCCATCACCGAACATCAAGGAAAATATATAGCCTCAAGTACCTGAGTAATTCACTAATCTCCATAGTTGTTTAGGCAATAAAGCTACATTGAAGGCCTCCAAATCCCTAAAGCCCATTCCCCCTTCCTTTTTGTGCTTCCACAGGGCCTCCCGATTCAACCAACACATTTTCACTCAGTCCCTTTGAGACCCCCACCAAAATTTATTCATAATAGTATTTAGCTCCTTACATAAGGTTGAAGGGAGCTTAAATACACTCATGGTATAGGTTGGGATTGATTAGGCATTTGTGCAACTGCCTTAATTAGGACCTTGTTACCTGTCTTTAACATTAGTTTCTCCTTCCACCCTTGCACCTTCTACCACACCTTAATAAGGTTGCCTACTCCTTAATACAAGTTAAGCAAGTGTCTGCAGTAAGCTCTCTGCACCAACCTAAGATTGGTATTGACTAGCTATTGTTCGAAAACAAAGTAAAAAGTTTTTTTTAAAAAAAATAAAAATTTTCAAATACAGAAAAGATATACTCAGCTCATGAGAAGCATATCATAAATACTCGAACACCACCTAAAATATTTATAACCTATTTTCACATTCCTCATCTCAGCAAGGATGCAATAAAATTATTCAGGCAGAAATAAAAAAGAAGAAAAGAAAAAAATAAATAAAGAAGGAGCTCATGGAGAGTAAGAAATCAACAAGTATATGTTATATCAAGAGGGAAAAATCCCAAATTGAAAGCATGCTTAAGAATATGGAAAAAGCAAATTAATTCTTCAAGCATTTTGCCTCTGTAGAATAGAGATATACTCCAACATAACAGAAATGAATTACATAGGCATGGACCTAATCACATATGCATATAGCCACACAACAAGATATTACATCAAAGAAGGTGACATGCAATATTCAAGAAGAACAAACTAAATTCCATATCATCTGATTTGTGAATTAGTTCCCCATATTATTTGACAAAATACAATCTGCAAAAAGGATTGTAGTGATAAAATGTATAGAGAAGCCAAAGCACCAAGCCCCCAAACACAAGTGAAGTAAGATATGAATAGGGGAAAATCCATAAATAAGATAACAAAAGAAGCCATCAGTAGGAACATCCCAAAACGCCAACAAAATATGCTCCACCTTTGACACCACATATACAACTAAAGAAAAGCATATGCCATGGGCTTAGAAAGGTAAATTTTCCCACCAAATCGCTCAAACTGAAACAAACTAAAGAAATTGAGATTAAAATCTTAACAAAACAAGCTCCCTCTATCACCTTCAACAAACCTTAGAGCAAAATAGAGTCCGTAACATGACAACTGGACTTGCATCAGTAATGACAAAGGTTAGAACTACAAGCTGCATTGGGCATCCATGTTATATAACATGTTAGTGAATATAGAAAGCACTATATATTCTATGCTTTTTTTTCTCCCCCAAAAGAAAAATAAAGGTAGAGAAAGTGAAACAGAATTTCAACATTAAACATATATTCTAATCTTGAATACATTAAAGTTTCAAATGAAAGATGCGAAGAATAACGGGCATTCCCATAAAACAATTGCTTCTTGCAAATTAAGAAAGACAACTTTTTAATAGAAATGTGCTTCATCAAATTCAATTTGACAAGTACAAGATCTCCTTTGAAGCTTCCTTACTTTCTCGTGAATTTGAAGCTTCCTCATTGGGTCTAGATGACTTTCAACAGTAATTTTCATTGTCTTTAATACTTCAGCTTTTTCTAGGACTTGTGTAACAAGTTCCATCTCAACCTCATGCCCTGAAAATCCTTTATAATAACAGGCTGTAAGGTGTGATGACAGACATTCAGGAGCACTAAGTGGCTTCTTCATGCAACTTTCAGGTGAGTAGTCATCATAATCACCGAATTCATCAGTGAATGTCAATTCAAAGGCAAGGGTTTGTAGCTTTGGAGCTTGACAAAGCAAGAGTTGTACAGCAGGCCACGCATAATAGGAACACGAAAGCTCACCATCAAAGGTCAAGGAAGTCAAATTATTAAACACGGGAAGATTATAGTTAGAAGCCTCGCAGATGATCTGCACGACCAGTGACCACATAACAATCAAAAGTCTCACAAAGTCACAACACACTCACAACAATAGTAGCATTTAGCAATTTAATTAGTGTTAAGAGAGTTAGAGAATTAAAAATAAATAAAAACGTGCCCAGCAGCCTTACCTGTGCGGTTTCTATGCAGAATTCCATGGATACAACGTTATAGAGTGGTCTCATGAAGTCCCATATCCTCTTTGCATAATCTCCTCTACTCGAACCATCCTCTATCTCCTTGAATTGAAAGCCCGATTTAACCAAGTTGGGGAGGTTTTCTAACACAACATCGTCGCTCAAAAGACCATGGAAATAAAATTGCTCAAGAGCAGGGGCATTTAATCGGAGTATGTAAAAGTGGAGTAATGGGTAGCACCACCATTCGAAAAGCCAAGATAAATATAATATTTTCAGCGTAGGTATGAGCACAATGATTTTGAGCATCCTTGTATTTTCGAAATTCTTATAAGCCACTGTGAGAGCCAATTCTTGGAGGAGCGGGCAGGCAGCAAGGAGTGTGGGGAGAGAGTCGCAGTTTGCATAACTAATTCCAGATTCAAGATACAGAATGTGGAGACTTGGGAAGATGGAATCAAGAGGAGGACTGAGAAGAATCTCACCTCCCAATTTGAGAACCACTAATGTTGTAGAAAAGAAGAGACTAGGATGCAACTCCAAAGGCGGATTAGGAATAGGATGACTATATATGTCGAGATCGAGCTCTTGCAACATGCGGCCACGCAGAATGGTGTCTTGGAGCATCGTGTCGACATAGGCCGTGTTACAATCGGAGGTCCAGTGGAGGTGAAACTTGCGTAAGGGAATGGCGGCGTTGCGATGAATCCAAATGTTGGACACTGTATCTTGGTTGCGCAACCGTTCCAAGTGAAGAACTGGGACGAGTTTCCACAGAGGGCTCCACCTGCTCGACAAAATGCTTGTTCGAACAGAGTCTCGGGTTGGGAGTAAAGAGAGGATGTGGGTAAGGACACAGTCCGATAGACTGCTAATAAAGTCAGTAGTATCGTTTTTCTGGCTTTCTGTCCTTCCGTCTTCTTCCTCCGACTCCATTTCTCTCCTCTTCTGCCGCTTCAGTGTCTGTGTTTTGTGTGTTTTTTTTGCTTTGAGCGAGTGAAGGCTTTCTTTTCTGGTTCGATTTTGGGGATTTGCCTATTCACTAGTGAAATTAATACAACAATGACAACGACGTCGTTCACAGCAGGATTTCTACACGGGAAAAGGCTCTGACCCGCCCATGTATGGAATTGGTATCTTATATGTTATTTTCAAACTTGTCATTTTTTATTTATAAAAAAAACTTAGATAAATCTAACTTTCTTTTTATTACATTTTCTTACTGAACTCGATCAGTTGAATTGATAAATGTTTCTTTATTAGCTATTATTATTTAATGTATTTATCAATTCAAAGAAAAAAATTTATTTAGCAAATTGATATAAATGGTTTTATTTTTACTTTTTTACTTTTTTTTTATGTTGGTTGGTTGTCAACCTCAAATATACTTATTTCTGTGTCATTATTATTATTTTTTTATAATTACAAAATGACTATTGCAAACAATATAAATTTTTCTATATTCACTTTATTTTAATAGATTGTCTGATACATTGGGACTTTGTCTTATTGTTTTGTTAAACAGATTCTATAAAATTTGTGGTTTGTATTATTATTATTATTAGTGGATTATATGATTATGTATTATTGCTCGGTAAAAACCTTGACATGTGTTATTATATTAGTACATTAAAACTTTGTATTATTTTATTGTTAAAATTTTTTATTGGAATTCCATAAAAATTCCATTAAAGAATAGGAAATTCAAAACAAATATTGATATTGGAAATTTAAATCAACGTGAGAATGTACTCTTTTTATTGCATTTTAAGTTTCTTTGGAGTTGTGCTTGAACCAAGAATCAATAGTTTTTAATTGAACTATTTTGAAAAGAAAAAGAAAAAGAAAGAATAAACTACAATTTAATCCTACCTTTTATTTATTTTAAGGAGATAGCAAATTAAACTTTATAGTTGTTGATACCCATTTTCGCGACACATTTCATACAAGCTCGATTCAACCAAGCTCGACTTTCCTATGGACTCGATTCATGTATTATATTTTATTTATTCTTTTAAGCATGGCCCAAGCCCATGTGACAATATGGGGAAAATTGAGGAAGTGTGGTTTGGAGGGTATGGGTTGGTTCCTTTCGAACCTTTTGCATGAGTCTAGCCCATGCATGCCACCAAGTGGGCAAGGGACATTGGTAGCACCTCAGGCTCATGAAGGAGGTCTTGTATCCAAAATTTCCACCCTAAAATAGCTTTTATACTCTGGGTGACTGTGGCCTAAAATTTTTGCCCTAACCCACTTTTACCTTTAAAACATAGTTGGCTCCCATTAGCCAACTCCATTTGCTAGGCCTCACTTAGGTGAGCCTTTCAATGGTCTAAAATGTCTGACCAAAGGCAACCAATTAGAGCAAACCCCCTTTATTTCCAAAATTATGTAAAAAGCTTACCAAACTCTTCCCTAACCAAAAGCAACCCAAGCCAAAACACCAAATTGGTATCATAGGGGATAAAAGACTCTTCCACTACTCAAAAACCAGTCAAGAGCAACACCTCAAATTCAATATAAAACTCTCTCTTTAGCTCATAAAAGGGGCAGCCACGTTCTACCTAAGGAGCTGAAACTTCAGAGCAAAAAACTCATTTAGCCAGTCAACAATCTCACAATTCCGAAGTTTGGGGGTGGAAATATGGGTACAGGGGAACCTTCCCTTTCTTCCTCACGACCTCCCTCAATTTCTTCTTCTGTGTGACTGTGGGTTGAAGTTTCAAACATGTTAAACTAAGTTTTTCCTATAGAGCTGAAACTTGAGAGCAAAAACCCATTGAGCCAAGAGACATTCTCACAATTCTGAACCTTAGTGGTGGAAATATGGGTACATGGGAACCTTCCCTTTCTTCCTCACGACCTTCCTCAATTTCTTCTTCTATGTGACTGTGGGTCGAAGTTTCAGACCTGTTATGTTTTTATGCTTTTTCTGCACTTTCATTATTAGCATTTTGATTTTCTCTTGTCAAAGTACCATTAGCTTTTTGTTCATTATACATTTGAAATTTTGGGCTTGATTCTCCACAAATAAACACTTCTAAGGAACCCATGGGTGATTTCGGCCATTCTTGCATTTTCAGCCCTTGTCGCAAAAACGTCCCTGACAATAGTTTCTGTGGGTTCCAGTTAATTTAATTGGTAAAATTTCTGATGGTTGAATAAGAGATCTGAAGATTTGAAGTTCAATCACCGCCTATACCAAAAACTTATTGGAGTCTTGGTCTGATGACAAAAAGTTATTATCAGGAACGGAAGCCATAGATTGAAACTCTCTTAAAAAAAAAACTTTATAGTTTCTAAAGTAATAAATTCAACCATGAAGGTTTCAAAAAACAACAAATTAAACCTTATAGTTGTAAAACTGAAACCCTTTATTTATATATAATAATAATAAAAAAAAAGAAGGAAAACTGTGATTCCATTTAATTACTAGTAATTAGCAAAGATTGGATACATCTTTTGACACCCACCTCTGAATAACACTTGAACATTCTTCATGCCATACATAAGAATCACTATTATGCTGAGCGTGCCAGGCTAGACAATGAGCAACTTGATTGCTCTCTCGCCTGACATGACTAATTGAGTAGGATCTCAAAGTTTGCAGCAGATATCTCAGCTTCTTGGATCAATGAACAATTGCTCCAACAAGTTTTTACAATCACCCTTCATTTTATGTGCAAACCGAAGGGCCTTTAATGCTGCAGTAAGTTCAGCTTCCTCTGTAGATCACGTAGGCTTACCCCGCAACAACACGAGGCCATTTTCAACAGAGCACCAGACCAAATCCTGACTATTGGGGTATCTATAAACAGAGCTTCAGAATTGATTTTGTAGAAATGTGCTTCATCAAATTCAATTTGACAAGTACAAGATCTCCTTTGAAGCTTCCTTACTTTCTCGTGAATTTGAAGCTTCCTCATTGGGTCTAGATGACTTTCAACAGTAATTTTCATTGTCTTTAATACTTCAGCTTTTTCTAGGACTTGTGTAACAAGTTCCATCTCAACCTCATGCCCTGAAAATCCTTTATAATAACAGGCTGTAAGGTGTGATGACAGACATTCAGGAGCACTAAGTGGCTTCTTCATGCAACTTTCAGGTGAGTAGTCATCATAATCACCGAATTCATCAGTGAATGTCAATTCAAAGGCAAGGGTTTGTAGCTTTGGAGCTTGACAAAGCAAGAGTTGTACAGCAGGCCACGCATAATAGGAACACGAAAGCTCACCATCAAAGGTCAAGGAAGTCAAATTATTAAACACGGGAAGATTATAGTTAGAAGCCTCGCAGATGATCTGCACGACCAGTGACCACATAACAATCAAAAGTCTCACAAAGTCACAACACACTCACAACAATAGTAGCATTTAGCAATTTAATTAGTGTTAAGAGAGTTAGAGAATTAAAAATAAATAAAAACGTGCCCAGCAGCCTTACCTGTGCGGTTTCTATGCAGAATTCCATGGATACAACGTTATAGAGTGGTCTCATGAAGTCCCATATCCTCTTTGCATAATCTCCTCTACTCGAACCATCCTCTATCTCCTTGAATTGAAAGCCCGATTTAACCAAGTTGGGGAGGTTTTCTAACACAACATCGTCGCTCAAAACACCATGGAAATAAAAGTGCTCAAGAGCAGGGGCATTTAATCGGAGTATGTAAGAGTGGAGTAATGGGTAGCACCACCATTCGAAAAGCCAAGATAAATATAATATTTTCAGCGTAGGTATGAGCACAATGATTTTGAGCATCCTTGTATTTTCGAAATTATTATAAGCCACTGTGAGAGCCAATTCTTGGAGGAGCGGGCAGGCAGCAAGGAGTGTGGGGAGAGAGTCGCAATTTGCATAACTAATTCCAGATTCAAGATACAGAATGTGGAGACTTGGGAAGATGGAATCAAGAGGAGGATTGAGAAGAATCTCACCTCCCAATTTGAGAACCACTAATGTTGTAGAAAAGAAGAGACTAGGATGCAACTCCAAAGGTGGATTAGGATCAGTAGTATATATGTCGAGATCGAGCTCTTGCAACATGCGGCCACGCAGAATGGTGTCTTGGAGCATCGTGTCGACATAGGCCGTGTTACAATCGGAGGTCCCGTGGAGGTAAAACTTGCGTAAGGGAATGGCGGCGTTGCGATGATTCCAAATGTTGGACACTGTATCTTGGTTGCGCAACCGTTCCAAGTGAAGAACTGGGACGAGTTTCCACAGAGGGCTCCACCTGCTCGACAAAATGCTTGTTCGAACAGAGTCTCGGGTTGGAAGTAAAGAGAGGATGTGGGTAAGGACACAGTCCGATAGACTGCTAATAAAGTCAGTAGTATCGTTTTTCTGGCTTTCTGTCCTTCCGTCTTCTTCCTCCGACTCCATTTCTCTCCTCTTCTACCGCTTCAGTGTCTGTGTTTTGTGTGTTTTTTTTTGCTTTGAGCGAGTGAAGGCTTTCTTTTCTGGTTCGATTTTGGGGATTTGCCTATTCACTAGTGAAATTAATACAACAATGACAACGACGTCGTTCACAGCAGGATTTCTACACGGGAAAAGGCTCTGACCCGCCCATGTATGGAATTGGTATCTTATATGTTATTTTCAAACTTGTCATTTTTTATTTATAAAAAAAACTTAGATAAATCTAACTTTCTTTTTATTACATTTTCTTACTGAACTCGATCAGTTGAATTGATAAATGTTTCTTTATTAGCTATTATTATTTAATGTATTTATCAATTCAAAGAAAAAAATTTATTTAGCAAATTGATATAAATGGTTTTATTTTAACTTTTTTACTTTTTTTTATGTTGGTTGGTTGTCAACCTCAAATATACTTATTTCTGTGTCATTATTATTATTTTTTTTATAATTACAAAATGACTATTGCGAACAATATAAATTTTCTATATTCACTTTATTTTAATAGATTGTTTGATACATTGGGACTTTGTCTTATTGTTTTGTTAAACAGATTCTATAAAATTTGTGGTTTGTATTATTATTATTATTACTGGATTATATGATTATGTATTATTGCTCGGTAAAAACCTTGACATGTGTTATTATATTAGTACATTAAAATTTTGTATTATTTTATTATTAAAATTTTTTATTGGAATTCCATAAAAATTCCATTAAAGAATAGGAAATTCAAAACAAATATTGATATTGGAAATTTAAATCAACATGAGAATGTACTCTTTTTATTGCATTTTAAGTTTCTTTGGAGTTGTGCTTGAACCAAGAATCAATAGTTTTTAATTGAACTATTTTGAAAAGAAAAAGAAAAAGAAAAAGAAAGAATAAACTACAATTTAATCCTACCTTTTATTTATTTTAAGGAGATAGCAAATTAAACTTTATAGTTGTTGATACCCATTTTCGCGACACATTTCATACAAGCTCGATTCAACCAAGCTCGACTTTCCTATGGACTCGATTTATGTATTATATTTTATTTATTCTTTTAAGCATGGCCCAAGCCCATGTGACAATATGGGGAAAATTGAGGAAGTGTGGTTTGGAGGGTATAGGTTGGTTCCTTTTGAACCTTTTGCATGAGCCTAGCCCATGCGTGCCACCAAGTGGGTAAGAGACACTGGTAGCACATTAGGCTCATGGAGGAGGTCTTGTATCCAAAATTTCCACCCCAAAATAGCTTTTATGCTCTGGGTGACTATGGCCTAAAGTTTCTGCCCTAACCCACTTTTACCTTTAAAACATAGTTGGCTCCCATTAGCCAACTCCATTTGCTAGGCCTCACTTAGGTGAGCCTTTCAATGGTCTGAAATGTCTGACCAAAGGCAACCAATTAGAGCAAACCTCCTTTATTTCCAAAATTATGTAAAAAACTTACCAAACTCTTCCCTAACCAAAAGCAACCCAAGCCAAAACACCAAATTGGTATCATAGGGGATAAGAGCCTGTTTGGCAATAGTTTTCAAAAATTGTTGTTTAAAAAGTTGTGAAAATTGTGGTTTGAAAAGTGTTGTTGAACAACGTGTTTTTAGTGTTAATAAAACAAAAAAATGTGTTTGGTATCATAGTTTAAACAATATTTTTCAGTGTTCAAAAAATGTAAAATATGTGTTTGGTATGTGTGTTTTTAATGATAAAAAAAGCTGACAACGTATTAAATAATAATTTTTTAATCCGTTTTTTATCCCTTCTTTATTCCTTTTGTTCTGTCTTTATCCCTTTCTCTTCAGTCTTCAGTCTTCCCTCAGAGCAGAAAACGAAAAAGCCAAACCCACACACGTCCTCATCTCCATCGACACCAAAGAAGATCCATGGCTGGGCTTTACATTCGTCGGAGCTCATCTCCACTGTCAGCACTCCAAGACCCAGCAAGTAATCAATCTTTTGTCGCCGTGGAGACATCGAGCAGTATTTTGTCGCCGCCGAGTCGTCGTTCCGAATCACTCACACAGCCATGTTTTTTGGGTTTTTTTTTTTTTTCCTGTATTCCTCACCAATCAGGTGGAGAGGCGTGATCTTTGTAGCTGTGTGATCTTTGTAGCTATGTGTCCACTATCCCTTCTATTCCCTCAGCAGAAAACAAACCCCTGCACTCCTTCGGATTGTGTGAGGTTGCCTGTTTGGTCCTTAGCAACAGATTTCGTTGGTGAGGAATTAATTGGGAGAAAGGGATTACTGTGATTGATAGGGGTTTCTTCCAAATGATGTGTGTGTGGGATTTTGACGCGTTTATGAGCTACTATTAGGAGTAATGGCGCCGGATCCGTGAGGGGTGAGGTGGAATGCCGCTGGGTCAGTGCAGTAATGGAGGTGGGTGAGAGGAGTAATGGAGTTCGGATTGATATTCTTTGTAGAGATGAGAGTAGAGAGGAGAGGAGAGATGAGACGATATTCTTTGGGGGCGTGAAGACTGATGATATGAGAGTAGAGAGGAGAGGAGACAAAAATTAGAAAAAAGCTGATCCAGTGGGTCCGGCACAGTCAAAACTGAGTGTGATTTTTATTACCGTTGTGCCATTTGAATCATCTGTTCAGTGTTTAAAATAACATCCAAGCATGTTTCAAAAAATATATTTCAAACATACGTTTTTGAGCAACCCTTTCCAAACAGCCCTATTTTAAACTCTGTCACCAAACATATTGTTTGGAATTTTGGACACTAGTGTTCAGTGTTTAAACACTGAACACTGTGTTTTCAAATGACAAACCAAACGGGCTCTAAAAGACTCTTCCACTACTCAAAAACTAGTCAAGAGCAACACCCCAAACTCAATATAAAACTCTCTCTTTAGCTCATAAAAGGAGCAGCCACGTTCTACTTAAGGAGTTGAAACTTCAGAGCAAAAAACTCATTTAACTAGTCAACAATCTCACAATTCCGAAGCTTGGGGGTGGAAATATGGGTACAGGAGAACATTCCCTTTCTTCCTCACAATCTCCCTCAATTTCCTCTTCTGTGTGACTGTGGGTTGAAGTTTCAAACCTGTTAAACCAAGTTTTTCCTATAGAGCTGAAACTTGAGAGCAAAAACCCATTGAGCCAAGAGACATTCTCACAATTCTGAACCATAGGGGTGGAAATATGGGTACATGGGAACCTTCCCTTTCTTCCTCACGACCTTCCTCAATTTCTTCTTCTGTGTGACTGTGAGTCGAAGTTTCAGACCTGTTATGTTTTTATGCTTTTTCTGCACTTTCATTATTAGCATTTTGATTTTCTCTTGTCAAAGCACCATTAGCCTTTTGTTCATTATACATTTGGAATTTTGGGCTTGATTCTCCACAAATAAACACTTCTAAGGAACCTAGTGGGTGATTTGGGCCATTCTTGCATTTTCGGCCCTTGTCGCAAAAACGTCCTTGACAATAGTTTCTGTGGGTTCCAATTAATTTAATTGGTAAAATTTCTGATGGTTGAATAAGAAATCTGAAGATCTGAAGTTCAATCACCGCCTATACCAAAAACTGATTGGGGTCTTGGTCTGATGACAAAAAGTTATCATCAGGAATAGAAGCCATAGATTGAAACTCTCTTGAAAAAAAAAAAAAAAAACTTTATAGTTTCTAAAGTAATAAATTCAACCATGAAGGTTTCAAAAAACAACAAATTAAACCTTATAGTTGTAAAAATGAAACCTGTGGGGCCCAACAATTCGTGGACCAGGCCCATTTGCCCTTAGAGAGTCCGAGGGCCCAATCCGAGGAGAACTGTGGCCCAAGCTCCATGACGCAGAGCACAGACCAATTTTGGGAGGCAGCCGAGGACAGTCTAGTCCTCGGCAGGCCCATAATCCGCCCAGAATAAAGGGATAAATTCGTAAGGAAATCCAAAATACCTTGGGGCGATTACCCTAAATACCCTTCTGGATAAGGCCCAATGCCTGACAGAACCGTACTCTGCAGTTTTATCAAGTCATCCCCAACAATTCCGGGATTAGACTGATGGGACCAATGTCAGTATTTGTAAAGACTGACCCTACACGTGGACGAAGGACATCGAATGCACGCTAGTATAAAAGGAGAAGTAAGTGAATCCAGTGGGGGGGGAGAAAAAAGAAAGACTTCATGAATAAGATCGCCGGAACGATCCATGCACAGAACAGAGAAGGTCCTCCGTTGGACAGCCGGAAAGGATCACAAGGGTCCTCGGATCAAGTCCGAGGAGCCCATTCTCAGAAGTGGCAGCATGGCGGGGCTTTAAACGTTTAGGCCCAGTCCATTTTCCACAGGGATCTTTCTGAAATCCAGACCGGACCATCGCCCCGTGACCAAGCCCAAGCTTTTCAAGCCCACTCTCTACAAATCGTATTGTGAGGGATCTCTCCCGCGTGAACCCAAAAATGTCACTGGGCCGCGCAGGAATCGTGTCCTTACAAAACCCTTTATTTATATATAATAATAATAATTAAAAAAAAAAAAAAAGAAGGAAAACTGTGATTCCATTTAATTACCAGTAATTAGCAAAAATTGGATACATCTTTTGACACCCACCTCTGAATAACACTTGAACATTCTTCATGCCATACATAAGAATCACTATTATGCTGAGCGTGCCAGGCTAGACAATGAGCAACTTGATTGCTCTCTCGCCTGACATGACTAATTGAGTAGGATCTCAAAGTTTGCAGCAGATATCTCAGCTTCTTGGATCAATGAACAATTGCTCCAACAAGTTTTTACAATCACCCTTCATTTTATGTGCAAACCGAAGGGCCTATAATGCTGCAGTAAGTTCAGCTTCCTCTGTAGATCACGTAGGCTTACCCCGCAACAACACGAGGCCATTTTCAACAGAGCACCAGACCAAATCCTGACTATTGGGGTATCTATAAACAGAGCTTCAGAATTGATTTTGTAGATTACCCGTTGCCATGTACTCCATTGTGCTATCCAAGAGGATCTAGCCACCTCTGACCGTTCCTGAACTCTTTTGAACTCCTGCAGCAGTGCCTTTGCATTTGAAAATTGGACTCTTGGGGCATCTTCAAAATTAAAACACATTCCTAGAACAACAGATTGACCAAGCCACCATTAGAAATAGCTCAAACTCCTGCCCACTGGCATAGTCCATGCATTGGCTTGTTGAAAAGAGAGAGTTAATGGGGACTTCTCTAACATACTGAAGCAACTGTGGAAAATTGTTCTAAACCTCCTTGCATCATTCATAGCTTGGATCATTCTCTAACCACAAAATGTGTCGAACCCTTTCCAAATTCTCATTGCATCTTTCATAGTTTGGATTGACCTGAACATGTCTTCTAGCTAAAATTTTTTCCAGCAATCTCTCCACCCAAAATCCTTTACATTTTTAGGAATTTTTGTTCAGCAAAAACGATTCTAGAAACATTGTCATCATTGATTATCTGAGCTTTCTCCTTCACTTTGGCTCTTCCATGAATGAATTAAACCCAATAGGCACTCCTTACTGTAAGCCTACCAGTTTTAGTGCTTGCTCAAATGAGTTTATGCTCTGTTCTTGTAGTACTCAAGCGATTTTCCTTAATGGTTTGCAAGTCAACCAGCCACAAAATCTTCCAACTGGCTTCATGGTTCCATTCATGGTGGAGGGTATCAATAAGGTTCCTACTCCTTATAACAAGTTAAGTGCGTGCGAGTAGTAAGCTCTTTGCACCTATGATTACTATTGACTAGCTATTGTTTGAAAACAAATCATAAAGATTTATATACACAGCTAGAGTTTTTTCTTCTTTAAAAAAAAAAAAATCAAATACATAAAAGTCAAGCAGCTTATGAGAAGCATAGCAAATGAAAATTTATGACCTATTTTCACATTCGTCATCTTAGCAAGGATACAATAAAATTTTATCAATCAGATATTCTGGCAGAAAAAAGGAATAAAGAAGAAGCTTAGGTAGAACAAGTAATCAGCAAATTTATGCTATATTAAGGGGGAAAAGATTCCAAATTGAAAACATGCTTATCAAAAACTAACATATTTGAAGAACGCCTCTGTAGCATAGGGATAAACTCCAACATGGAAAAAACAAAAAATGATTCACATAAACGTGGACCTTATTATATATGCATATAGCCACACCAAAAGACATTAAGGTTGTGTTTGACATTGGCTGAAAAAAAACAATTTTTTTTACTATTTAGCTTATTTTTACTACTATTCAAAAGTTCTATTTCACTTTTTAATACTATTTATGGATTACATTATACTATTTGAATGACTTTTTCTACAGTATTTTCAACAAA
Source organism: Quercus lobata (assembly GCF_001633185.2). NCBI lineage: Eukaryota > Viridiplantae > Streptophyta > Magnoliopsida > Fagales > Fagaceae > Quercus > Quercus lobata. The sequence goes on from NC_044905.1 coordinate 85,050,251, forward strand.
AAGTTTTCAATTTCAACTAAATAAATTGTTCCCAAACGGACTCTAAATCAAAGCAGGTGATGTGCAATATTCATGAGGAACAAACTAAATGCCACATCATTTGAATTGCATAATTAAGAATCACAAAATGATTTGCGAAGAAATTCCTTATATCATTGAAGAAAACATAATCTGCAACAAAGATTGTAGTGATAAAACGTATAGAGAAGTGTGAGCACCAAGTCCCAAGATACAAGTGAACTGAGTCACGAATAAGGTAAAGCTATAAACAAGATAACAAGAGAAGAATCCTCAGAAGCCCACAAAATTTGCTCCACCGTTAACACCACTTTTACAATCAAAGAGAAGCATATGCCATGGGCTAAGTAGCTATTTTTCCCCCATCAAATCACTCAAACTGAAACCAATTAAAGAAATAAATATTGAAATATTGACAAAAGAAGCCCCCTCTTCCACCTTCAACAGCCATCAGAGCAAAATTGAGCCCGCATCATGACAGCTTGACTCACTTCAGCATCAACAAAGTTTAGAATTACGAGCTTCATGGGGCATCCATATTATAAACATGTTAGTGGATATAGCAAGCAATATCTATTCTATGCTTCTCCTTTTTTTCAAAAGAAAAACAAGTAGAGAGAGAGAAAGGAAATTTCACCATTAAACAAATATTCTAATCTTGAATCAAATAAAGTTTCAAATGAAAGATGCAAAAAATAACGGGCATTCTCATAAAACTAATGCTGCATCAGAATACAAATCAAGATGTCCTTCGTCAAATTCAATTTGACAAGTACGAGAGCTCCTTTGAAAATTCATTAATTTCTTGTGAATACGATGCTTCGCCTTTGAACTTAGATTACTTTCAACAGTGATTTTCATTGTCTTTAGTACTTTTGCTTCCTTCAAGACATGTCTAACAAGTTCCATCTCAATCCCATTCCCTGAAAAGCCTTTATAGTAACAGGTTGTAAGGTGTGATGACAGACATTCAGGAACATAAAATTCCTCCTTCAAGTGGTAGTGACATTCGAAATCAGAATCGAAATTAGAATGGTAAGATTGATCGTAGAGTGTCAATTTAAAGGCAAGTATTTGTAGCTTTGGAGCCTGACAAAGCATGAGTTGTACTACATCCCATTCACACCAATCAGGACAAAGTTCACCATAAAACATCAAGGAAGACAAATTATGAAACATGGGAATACCATCCTTATAAGGATTGCAGAAGATCTGCACATCAACACAACAATCACACGTTTTCACAAAGTCACAACAATATTACCAAGTATCTAGCAATTTAATTAATGACAGAGGTTTAGAACATGTTAAATTGTAACGTGCCATTACCTCTGGGTCTTCTATACTCAATTTCAAGGATTGAACGTTAAGGAGTGGTCTTGAGAAGTCCAAAACCCTCTTTGCATAATCTACAGAATTTGAATCATCATATTCAAGTTCAATGACTGCTTCAACTAGGTTGGGGAGGTTTTCCAACACAACTTCCTCACCCAAACCACCTTCGAAACGAAACCACTCAAGAGCCGGGGTGTTTATCTGGAGTTTGTAAAGCCAACAGTCATCAGCAGGCCATTGTATATACAATGTTTTCAGCGTGGGTATCAGTACAATGACATTGACCTTGCCTGCACTCTCGCCTAAACCATAAAACTTGCTTGTAGACACTGTGAGGCTCAAATCTTGGAGGACAGGGCAGGCGGCGAGGAGCGTGGAGACAGAGTCATGCTTTGCATATCTAACATTTCCAAGTGTAAGAGTCCGGAGACTTGGGAAAGTTGAAGCAGAAGCAGAAGCAGGAGGAGGATTGAGAAGAATGGCACCTGTCAATCTGAGGGAGACTAATGTTGAACTAAAGAAGGGAGTGGTAGGCATCTCCAGAGGTGGATTAGGACCATTTAATATGTAGAGATTGAGCTCTTGCAGACAGCCATGCAGAAGGGTATGTTGGACCCATGTGCTGACAAGGAATGTGTCACAATTGGAGGTCCAATGAAGAAGCAACTTGCGTAAGGGTAAGGGTAAGGGAATGGCATTGCGAAGAGCCCAGATGTTGGACACTGCATCCAGGAAGCTGAAATTTGAGTTGGTCCTCGTTGGGCCTGGGTACTCTGTGTCTAATCGAGTAAAAAGCGTGCGCTGGTCCAAGTCGAGAACTGGAACGAGTTTCCAAAGAGACCTCCACCTGCTCGATAAAATGCTTGTGGCGACTGAGGCTCGTGTTGGGAGAAAGGAGAGGATATGGATGAGGAGACAGTCCGGTAGACTGCTAATTATGTCTTTGTAGTCATCAGTAGAAGAAGAAGAGAGGGAATTGGATGAACTCCCACCGCAACCGCAAGGCCTCGCCCTCAGAACACCTCTTCTTTCTGCCCTCTCTGCTCTCTCTATTCTCTGCCTCTCTGATCTCCTCTCCTCTTCTTCTTCCTCCATGGATTCTCTCCTCTGGCCCTTCATGCTAGCTTCCGATTCCGGTTCTTATTTACTGTGTCTGTGTGAAGGGTTTGTTTCAATTTTGGGGATTTGGTAGCTAAAGGGTTAATCTTGGATTCATACAACACAACAACAACAACAACGAATGTCAGTCAATGAGTTATGAAACGAGACAGACAAACATTTATTAATTGTTTAACCAAAAAAAAAAACATTTATTAATTAATTAGGCAAATGGCATACAAGAAACGACGTCGTTAGTATGTATTATAAAAAATTATCTTTTATTTTCAAACTATAATATTTTTTTTTTAATTCAAAAAAAAAAAAAAAAAACATGCACTTATAACTCATCTTTTGATCTCAAGATGCCTCATCAACGTTCTGTTGAGCATTTTATCAACTTCTTGATTTTTGATGTATTAGATTTTTTTTTTTAATAAATTCCTCTTTGTTTGTATAGACTTCATCAAAACTTAAAATTCTTAATATAAAGAGAGTATATACACTGCCTGCTCTGCAGGTATGTATTTGACTTCTTTTTTTTTCATTAAATTAATAGGATTTGTGTATTGATTGCCTTTTGTTTAAGTTGTTTTTCTTAACTCTGATCTAATTTATGTGCTTATGGTCTGAGAATTATGATACATATATCTTCCATGAGAATTAATAGATTAATTTTAACAAAAAAAATATTCTCCCCTTTGTATCAATGTCTCATCTCAACAAGAATACAAAAAGATTTTATCGACCGAATATTTGGGGAGGTATCAGTGGTCTCATCTCAGCAAGAATACAAAAAGATTTCATTGACCGAATATTTGGGGAGGAAAAAAGAAGAAGAAGAAGAAGCTCCTGGAGAAAAAGAAATCAGCAAGCACATTCTATATCAGGATAAAAAATAATAAAATGAAAGCATGCGAATTAAAAACTAGCAAAATTGAAGGAGATGGTAGATACAAATTAAATCTTAAAGCATTTTGCCCGTGAAATAAACTCCAAAATAGCAAAGATAGAAAATAAAATGCACAAACATGGACCTAATTTCATATGCATATGGCCCCACCACAAGATATTGAATCAACGCAGGTGACATGCAATATTCAAGAGGAATTAAGTAATTGCCACATCATCTGAATCGTATAAATGAGAATGTTGCAATGATTCGTGAAGAACTTCCCCATATCATTTGAAGAAACATAATCTACAACAAAGATTGTAGTTATAAAATGTATAGAGAAGCCAGAGCACCAAGTTTCCATTCATAAGTGAACTAAGACATGAATAAGGTAAAAATTGTAAACAAGATAACAATAGAAGCCATCAGTAAAAGCATTCCACCTTTGAAAGCTAAATTTTCCCACCAAATCACTCAAACCGAAACCATTTAAAGAAATAAAGATTGAAATATAAACAAAAGAATCCCCCTTCACCACCTTCAACAACCCTTAGAGCAAAATTGATTCTGCACCATGGCAATACAAGCAAGAAATTTCGTTATGGTGGATTAACTTTTGTAACTCTTGCCAGTTTTTCGGTACTTAAAACCCAGTCTTCTAAACAAGTACATTCAGTTACAATTTTACTTAATTCTGGATTGCAAAGCTGATCCGCCTTCTTGGTGTCACCCCATAGGCTTTATTTTGAAATTTCTCAGGCCACAACTGCCATAATTGTGAAGTAAAGATGACTGACATGAGCAAATTTTATAATTCTGTACACACCAACTGAATAGCCAAACCTTTTTATTTTTTGTGCAGAATCATTAAACTTTATTTTTTGTGATCAAAGAAAGTGGAATAAAAAGCTATCAGCTATCAACATATTTACCTTAACAAATGCACTAAATAGCAATACCATTTAATATGTGATCATTGACCACCCACTACACAGAGATTAGCCATACAATCCCTCTTTATGAATTCGGGTACTAGTTCTAGCAAAACTATTTTTGTTTTCTAAGTGCCTTTCTTTTTAGATTTATCTTTTTCATCAGCAGGTTCAACATAATTCTTCCGAATTTTCAAGTTCATCACTAGCAAGAACAAGGCTTTCCATTGGTTTAACAAGTAAATCTGCAAAGGCATTAGGCAAAACAATATTTTCTAATACTATCATACCATCATTTTCTAAAAATCTGCTGTACCATAATGCAATACATCACTAGGCTGGAAAATATGAAATGATTGGAGTGATAGAATTTATAGAGAAGCCAGGGACCATGTCTCTAGACATGAGTGAACTAATGCAAGAATGGGGTAAAAATTGTAAACAAGATAACAATAGAAGTCATCAGTAGAAGCATCTTCAAAAGCCCACAAAATTTGCTCCACCTTTGACACCACTTTTACAATCAAAGCGAAGCATATGCGATGGGCTTAGGAAGCTAATTTTTCCCACCAAATTGCTCAAGCAGAAACCAACTAAAGAAATAAAGATTGATATCTTAACAAAACAAGATACCTCTACCACCTTTAACAACCCTCAGAGCAAAATTGAGTCTGCACCATGATGGCTGGACTCACTTCTATAAGCTGCATGGGGCCTCCATGTTATGAAACATGTTTGTGGATATAGCAAGCACAATATATTCTATTCTTTTTTTTTCCTTTTCAAAAGAAAAATACATGTACAGAGAATTTAAACATTAAACAAATATTCTAATCTTGAATCCATTGAAGTTTCAAATGAAAGATGCAAAGAGTAATGGGCATTCCCACAAATCTATTGCTTCTCACAAATTAAGAAAGTGAACTTAAAAATTGAATTGTCCTTTGTCAAATTCAATTTGACAAGTAGGATACCTCCTTTGAAGCTTTCTTAATTTCTTGCAAGCATGAAGCTTTATCTCTGTGTCTAGACGACTTTCAAAAGTGATATTCATTGTCTTCAATATATATGCTTCCTCCAAGACTTGTCGAACAAGTTCCATCTCAACCTCATGCCCTGAAAATCCTTTATAATAACAGGTTGTAAGATGTGATGACAGACATTCAGGATCATAAAGCGTCTTCTCCATGCAATTCTCCAAGCGATGGTCAGGTTGGTAACCATTGTAGTCACCCTGGAATGTCAATTCAAAGCCAAGTGTTTGTACCTTTGGAGCCTGACAAAGCAAGAGTTGTACTGCAGGCCACATATAATGGCAAGGCCAAATATTACCATCAAATGTCAAGGAAGTCAAATTATTAAACATGGGAAGACCATCCATAGGACCATAGCAGAGGATCTGCACGACCACATAACAATCACAGTTCCACAAAAGTCACAACCCACTCAGAACAATATTATTAAGTAGTATTGAGCCATTTAATTAATGATAAGAGAGTTAGAGCATGAAAAACGTAACATGTCCTTACCCTGGCGGTATCTAGGTTGAATTTCATGGATACAACGTTATAGAGTGATTCCATGAAGTCCCATATCCTATTTTTATAATCTACCGAATCATCATCTTCAAGTTCAATGACTGTTTCAACTAGGTTGGGGAGGTTTTCCAACACAACATACTCACCCAAACCACCAAAAAAATCAAACCTCTCAAGAGCCGGGGTGTTTATCTGCAGTTTGTAAAGCCAACACTCATCAGCAGGCCATAGTATATCCAATGTTTTCAGCGTAGGTACCAATACAATGACTTTGACCTTGCCTGCACTCTCACCCAAACCATAAAAATTGGAAGTTTCCACTGAGAGGCTCAAATCTTGGAGTACAGGGCAGGCGGCGAGGAGTGTGGAGATAGAGTCATGCTTTGCATATCTAACACTTCCAAGTGCAAGAGTCCGTAGACTTGGGAAAGTTGAAGCGGAAGCAGGAGGAGGATTGAGAAGAATGGCACCTGTCAATCTGAGGGAGACTAATGTGGAACTAAAGAAGAGAGTGGTAGGCATCTCCAGAGGTGGTTTAGTAAATATGAAGAGATGGAGCTCTTTCAGGCCGCCACGTAGAAGGGTATCTTGGACCCATGTATCGACAAGAAATGAGTCACAATTGGAAGTCCAATCAAGGCGCAACTTGCTCAAGGGAATGGCATTGCGAAGAGCCCAGATGTTGGACACTGCATCCAGAAAGCTGAAATTTGAGTTGGTCCTCGTTGGGCCTGGGTAATCTGTGTCTGATTGAGTAAAAGGCAAGCGCTGGTCCAAGTCGAGAACTGGGACGAGTTTCCAAAGAGACCTCCACCTGCTCGATAAAATGCTTGTGGCGACTGAGGCTCGGGTTGGGAGAAAGGAGAGGATATGGATGAGGAGACAGTCCGGTAGACTGCTAATTATGTCTTTGTAGTCATCAGTAGAAGAAGAGAGGGATGAACTCCCACCGCAACCGCAAGGTCTCGCTCTCAGAACATCTCTCCTTTCTGCCCTCTCTGCTCTCTCTCTTCTCTGCCTCTCTGATTTCCTCTCCTCTTCTTTTTCTTCCTCCATGGACTCCCTCCTCTGACCCTTCATGCTAGTAGCTCGAATCAGCTACCGATTAACTGTGTCTGTGAGTGAGAATGAGAATGAGAATGAGAAGGGTTTGTTTAAATTTTGGGAGTTTTGGCAGCTAAAGGGATAATCCTGGATTCTGAAATGAGACAGATGAACATTTATTATTAGGCAAATGAAATGGCATATAAGAAACGACGTCGTTAGTGCGTATTATATAATAATATTATCTGTTATTTTCAAACTATTATAATATTGTTTTTAAAAAAAATTATGTAATTTTTTTTTAATTATTTTATATTAAACTCAATTGAATTTATAAAAGTTTCTTGATTAATTATTGATTAGTTATTTATAGAAGTTTCTTTGGAGTTGTGCTTGAACCAAGAATCAATAGTTTTTAATTTAACTATTTTGAAAAGAAAAAGAAAGGATAAACTACAATTTAAACCTATCTTTTATTTTAAGGAGATAGCAAATTAAACTTTATAGTTTTTTAAGTAATAAATTCAACCATGAAAGTTTCAAAAAACAACAAATTATACCTTATAGTTGTAAAAATTGGATACATCTTTTAACATCCACCTCTGAATAACACTAGAACATTCTTCATGCCATACATAAGGATCACTATTATGCTGAGCGTGTCTGACCAGACAATGAGCAACTTGATTGCTCTCTCACCTGACGTGACTAATTGAGTAGGATCTCAAAGTTTGCAGCAGATATCTCAGCATCATGGATCAATGAACAATTGCTCCAACAAGTTTTTACAATCACCCTTCATTTTATGTGCAAACCGAAGGGCCTATGATGCTGCAATAAGTTCAACTTCCTCTAGATCACGTAGGCTTACCCCGCAACAACACAAGGCCTTTTTCAACAGAGCACCAAACCAAATCCTGACCATTGGGGTATCTATAAACAGAGCTCCTTCAGAATTGATTTTGTAGATTACCTGTTGCTATGTACTCCATTGTGCTATCCGGGAGAATCTAGCCACCTCTGACCGTTCGTGAACTCTTTTGAACTCCTGCAGCAGTGCCTTTGCATTTGAAAATTGGACTCTCGGAGCATCTTCAAACTTAAAACACATTCCTAGAACAACAAATTGACCAAGCCACCATTAGAAATAGCTCAAACTCCTGCCCACTGGCATAGTCCATGCATTGGCTTGTTGAAAAGAGAGAGTTAATGGGGACTTCTCTAACATACTGAAGCAACTGTGGAAAATTGTTCTAAACCTCCTTGCATCATTCATAGCTTGGATCATTCTCTAACCACAAAGTGCGTAGAACCCTTTCCAAATTCTCATTGCATCATTCATAGTTTGGATCGACCTGAACATGTCTTCTTGCTAAAATTCTTTCCAGCAATCTCTCCACCCGAAATCCTTTACATTGTTAGGAATTTTTGTTCAGCAAAAACGATTCTAGAAACTTTGTCATCATTGATTATCTGAGCTTTCTCCTTCACTTTGGCTCTTCCATGAATGAATTAAACCCAATAGGCACTCCTTACTGTAAACCTACCAGTTTTAGTGCTTGCTCAAATGAGTTTATGCTCTGTTCTTGTAGTACTCAAGCGATTTTCCTTAATGGTTTGCAAGTCAACCAGCCACAAAAATCTTCCAACTGGCTTCATGGTTCCATTCATGGTGGAGGGTATCAATAAGGTTCCTACTCCTTATTACAAGATAAGTGCGTGCAAGTAGTAAGCTCTTTGCACCTATGATTACTATTGACTAGCTATTGTTTGAAAACAAAGTATAAAGATTTATATACACAGCTAGAGTTTTTTCTTCTTTAAAAAAAAAATCAAATACATAAAAGTCAAGCAGCTTATGAGAAGCATAGCAAATGAAAATTTATAACCTGTATTCACATTCGTCATCTTAGCAAGGATACAATAAAATTTTATCAATTGGATCTTCTGGCAGAAAAAAGGAATAAAGAAGGAGCTTAGGGAGAACCAGTAATCAGCAAATTTATGCTATATTAAGGGGGAAAAATCCCAAATTGAAAACATGCTTATCAAAAACTAGCATATTTGAAGGACGCCTCTATAGCATATAAACTCCAACATGGCAAAGACAAAAAATGAATCACATAAACATGGACCTTATTATTTATGCATATAGCCACACCAAAAGATATTAAGGTTGCACTAGAACTGTTGTGATTCATTAGTTCACTCGTGTCTAGAGACTTGGTCCCTGATCTCATCTTAGCAAGAATACAAAAAGATATTATCGATCAAATATTTGGGGAGGGAAGCTCCAGGAGAACAAGAAATCAGCAAGCACATTCTATATCAGGAGAAAAAAATAATAAAATGAAAACATGCTAACTAAAAACTAGCAAAATTGAAGGAGATGGTAGATACAAATTAAATCTTAAAGCATTTTGCCCCTAAAGCATAGGAATCAACTCCAAAATAGCAAAGACAGAAAATGAGATGCACAAACATGGACCTAATTACATATGCATATGGCCTCACCACGAGATATTAAATCAAAGCAGGTGACATGCAATATTCAAGAGGAATGAAGAAATTGCCACATCATTTGAATCGTATAATTGAGAATGTTGAATGATTCGTGAAGAAGTTCCCCATATCATTTGAAGAAACATAATCTTCAACAAAGATTGTAGTTATAAAATGTATAGAGAAGCCAGAGCACCAAGTCTCCATTCATAAGTGAACTAAGACATGAATAAGGTAAAAACTGTAAAAAAGATAACAATAGAAGTCATCAGTAAAAGCATTCCACCTTTGAAAGCTAATTTTTCCCACCAAATCACTCAAACTGAAACCATTTAAGGAAATAAAGATTGAAATATTAACAAAAGAATCCCCCTTTTTACCACCTTCAACAACCCTCAGAGCAAAATTGATTCTGCACCATGACAATACAAGCAAGAAATTTCGTTATGGTGGATTAGCTTTTGTAACTCTGCCAGTTTTTCATTACTTAAAACCCAGTCTTCTGAACAAGTACATTCAGTTACAATTTTACTTAATTCTGGATTGCAAAGCCGATCTGCCTTCTTGGTGTCACCCCATAGGCTTTATTTTGAAATTTCTCAGGCCACAACTGCCATAATTGTAAAGTAAAGATGAATGACATGAGCAAATTTTATAATTCTGTAGACACCAACTGAATAGCCACACCTTTTTTATTTTTTTGTGCAGAATCATTAAACTTTATTTCATTGTGATCAAAGAAAGTGGAAAAAAAATACTATAAGCTATCAACATATTTACCTTAAAAAATGCACTAAATAGCAATACCATTTAATATGTGATCATTGACCACCCACTACACAGAGATTAACCATACAATCCCTCTTTAGGAATTCTGGTATTGGTTCTAGCTAAACTATTTTTGTTTTCTAAGTGCCTTTCTTTTTAGATTTATCTTTTTCATCAGCAGGTTCAAGATAATTCTTCCGAATTTTCAAGTTCATCACTAGCAAGAACAAGGCTTTTCATTGGTTTAACAAGTAAATCTGCAAAGGCATTAGGCAAAACAATATTTTCTAATACTCTCATACCATCATTTTCTAAAAATCTGCTGTACCATAATCCAATACATCACTAAGCTGGAAAATATGAAATGATTCATGAAGGTCTCCATACCACTCAAAGAAACATAATCTGCAACAAAGATTGGAGTGATAGAATTTATAGAGAAGCCAGGGACCAAGTCTCTAGACACGAGTGAACTAATGCAAGAATGGGGTAAAAACTGTAAACAAGATAACAATAGAAGTCATTAGTAGAAGCATCTTCAAAAGCCCACAAAATTTGCTCCACCTTTGACACCACTTTTACAAACAAAGAGAAGCATATGCGATGGGCTTAGGAAGCTAATTTTTCCCACCAAATCGCTCAAGCAGAAACCAACTAAAGAAATAAAGACTGATATCTTAACAAAACAAGCTCCCTCTACCACCTTTAACAACCCTCAGAGCAAAATTGAGTCTGCACCATGACGGCTGCTCTCACTTCTATAAGCTGCATGGGGCCTCCATGTAATGAAACATGTTTGTAACTTTGTGGATATAGCAAGCACAATATATTCTATGCTTTTTTTTTCCTTTTCGAAAGAAAAATACAAGTACAGAGAATTTAAACATTAAACAAATATTCTAATCTTGAATCCATTGAAGTTTCAAATGAAAGATGCAAAGAGTAATGGGCATTCCCACAAAGCTATTGCTTCTCACAAATTAAGAAAGTGAACTTAAAAATCGAATTGTCCTTAGTCAAATTCAATTTGACAAGTAGGATACCTCCTTTGAAGCTTTCTTAATTTCTTGCAAGCATGAAGCTTTATCTCTGAGTCTAGACGACTTTCAAAAGTGATATTCATTGTCTTTAATATATAAGCTTCCTTCAAGACTTGTCGAACAAGTTCCATCTCAACCTCATGCCCTGAAAATCCTTTATAATAACAGGTTGTAAGATGTGATGACAGACATTCAGGAACATAATGCGTCTTCTCCAAGTGATGGTCAGGTGGGCAACCATTGTGGCCACCTAGGAATGTCAATTCAAAGCCAAGTGTTTGTAGCTTTGGAGCCTGACAAAGCAAGAGATGTACTGCAGGCCACATATAATAGGAAGGCCAGATATTACCCTCAAATGTCAAGGAAGTCAAATTATCAAACATGGGAAGACCATCCATAGGACCATAGCAGAGGATCTGCACGACCACGTAACAATCACAGTTCCACAAAAGTCACAACCCACTCAGAACAATATTATTAAGTAGTATTGAGCCATTTAATTAATGATAAGAGAGTTAGAGCATGAAAAACGTAACATGTCCTTACCTTGGCGGTTTCTAGGTTGAATTTCATGGATACAACGTTATAGAGTGAATCCATGAAGTCCCATATCTTATTTGTATAATCTACAGTATTTGAATCATTATCTTCAAGTTCAATGATTGTTTCAACTAGGTTGGGGAGGTTTTCCAACACAACATACTCACCCAGACCACCAAAAAAATGAAACCTCTCAAGAGCCGGGGTGTTTATCTGCAGTTTGTAAAGCCAACAGTCATCAGCAGGCCATTGTATATACAATGTTCTCAGTGTAGGTACCAGTACAATGACATTGACCTTGCCTGCACTCTTGCCCAAACCTCGAAAATTGTAACTATCCACTGAGAGGCTAAAATCTTGGAGGACAGGGCAGGTGGCGAGGAGTGTGGAGATAGAGTCATGCTTTGCATATCTAACATTTCCAAGTGTAAGTGTCCGGAGACTTGGGAAAGTTGAAGCAGAAGCAGAAGCAGGAGGAGGATTGAGAAGAATGGCACCTGTCAATTTGAGGGAGACTAATGAAGAACTAAAGAAGAGAGTGGTAGGCATCTCCAGAGGTGGATTAGGACCATTTAATATGTAGAGATTGAGCTCTTGCAGACAGCCATGCATAAGGGTATCTTGGACCCATGTGCTGACAAGGAATGTGTCACAATTGGAGGTCCAATGAAGGAGCAACTTGCGTAAGGGTAAGGGTAAGGGAATGGCATTGCGAAGAGCCCAGATGTTGGACACTGCATCCAGGAAGCTGAAATTTGAGTTGGTCCTCGTTGGGCCTGGGTAATCTGTGTCTGATCGAGTAAAAAGCAAGCGCTGGTCCAAGTCGAGAACTGGGACGAGTTTCCAAAGAGACCTCCACCTGTTCGATAAAATGCTTGTGGCGACTGAGGCTCGGGTTGGGAGAAAGGAGAGGATATGGGTGAGGAGACAGTCCGGTAGACTGCTAATTATGTCTTTATAGTCATCAGCAGAAGAAGAAGAGAGGGAATTGGATGAACTCCCACCGCAACAGCAAGGCCTCGCTCTAAGATTTATCAGAAGAAGATCTCTCCTTTCAGCTCTCACGTCTCTCCTTTCTGCCCTCTCTGCTCTCTCTATTCTCTGCTTCTCTGATCTCCTCTCCTCTTCTTCTTCTTCTTCCTCCATGGACTCTCTCGTCTGACCCTTCATGCTAGTAGCTCCAATCAGCTTCCGATTCACTGTGTCTGTGAGTGAGAATGAGAAGGGTTTGTTTCAATTTTGGGGATTTTGGCAGCTAAAGGGTTAATCTTATTCTGAAATGAGGCAGACGAACATTTATTAGGGGAATGAAATTGCATACAAGAAACGACGTCGTTAGTGCATATTATATAGTATTATCTGTTATTTTCAAACTATAATATTGTTTTTAAAAAAATTATGTAATTTTTTATATATATTAAACTCAATTGAATTTATAAAAGTTTCTTTATTAGTTATCTTTCTTTCTTTTTTTTTTCTTTTTTTTTTTACTGAATAAATACTTTATTGATACAAAGAAACAAAAGCTATACAATCTAGGGAGGGCTTGTGACCATCTCTATCTAAAACCTTAACTAACATCGGCAACAAGTTATAGATGGGAATTAGCCCACTCCAATTCAAAAGAGCAACTCATTGGGCTAGAAGATGAGCGGTAACATTGCTGTCTCTATATATAAAAGAAAATGATACATTATCAAAATATTTAACTAGAAACAAAATATCCTCTAGAATTGCTTTAATTCTCCAGTGAGAGGCAACTGTTTTGTTCTTCAATGGCTCAATGACATTCAGTGCATCTCATTCAAGGATAATTCTTTTGAATCCTTTGTCAGCCGCCTTTTTGATAGCTAACCAAGCTGCTTTGGCTTCTCCTAATAAAGGCTCTGATTGCTCCAATTGCTCTGTCCATGCTCCAATTAGCTTTCCCCTTTGGTCTCTTGCCACCACTGCCACTGAAGCTTTATCTTCCCTAACTGCAGTATCAAAATTCAGTTTTATCCAATTTAAAGGTGGGGGAGTCCAAGATGAGTCTTTTGGAGATTAGCTATCTTTCATTGATATTTGTTGTTTTATTATATATATGTATCTTCCATTGATATTTAATGTACTACGTACTACTTAGTACTTACCAATTCAAAGGAATATATTCATTTCGTAAATTAAAACTATTGTTTTTGCTTACACAAATTGTGAAAGCTGTTTCTGTACTATAATCAATGAGAAAAACTTAAATGGCAATTGGACACTCTAAAGTAGAAGAAAAAACATGCTCTACCAAATTGTTTAAGGCAGCAATTTCTGGATTTCTTTTTGCAAAGAATGGAAACACTATTCGCTTTCCCAAAAAAAGAAAGGAAACACTATTCAGTTACTCTATCATCTACGGCTGTTCTGTGTGAATTTTTCCCTTTTATTTTGTTATAATACAATGGATATCAGCAGATTCAGCACAAATGTTGGGCCTTAAAAACCTAAGGGAGGTAGTAGGCCCAAGGGAACCAGAAAACTTCAAGGAAGACAAATTATGAAACATAAAAACATCATTATAATTTGAAGCACGACTGAGGATCTACACAAAAACATAACAATTACAAGTTTTAGAAAGTCAAAACTCACTCACAACAATATTATTTAGTAATATTTAACCCATGCGATGCATGGAATAGTTAGCAAATGTTAAATAAATAAATATATATTCATTCTTTTCAATGCTATTATTAGTTAAAACCAAATGATAATCAAATCAATACTTGATAAAAGGAGGTAAAGAGATAATTTGAAATAAATACAAAGTTAGGTATTCAAAAATAAATTATAGTAAATAATAGCAAAAAGAAATACAATCAAAATTAAAGAATTAAAATAATACAAAAACCAACTGGACAAAGAGAGAGAGAGAGAGGACCTGTTAAACAAAATCGAATATCTATGGGTTGAAACTTTACTTGAGAATGCATAATCCAATCTATTACAAACCTATTGTGATTGAAATTTCAACAAATTTTTTTGTCTAATATGAATCACTTAAACAACCCAATTTCAAGGGCAAAGCTTGATCTAAAAATCGACTGAGAACATACAATTCAAAAGAAATCAATACTTATATTAATTAACCTAAAATTAGGGTACCATTAAATATCTTCAATAATTACTTATTGGGAATGCAGCAATTGCTGCATAATGGGTTATATGTCAACAACAACAAAATGTGTCCAAATGTCATGTGCAATGCATGTGATCAGGTGGATCCAATCTATTCCAAACCTATTGTGACTGAAATTTCAATTAAAAATTTTGTCAAATATGAATCACATAAACAACCAAATTTCAAGGGCAAAGCTTGGTCCAAAAATTGGCATGGAAATTACACTTTACCACCCTAAACTATACCTTAAATTACACTTTGCACCCTAAACTTTTCAGATGCACATTTTGCACCCTAAACTATGACATCTGTTACACTTTGCAACCCGGACTTAAATTTTCTGTTATATTGGACGGAAAGCTCAATCACGTGACTAGCACATGACTATTATTTAAGTAACAGCAAGTCAAAATACCTAAATGCCCTCTTCCAAGTCAAAACTCAAAAGAACCTCCTCACTCTTTTACACAGATCACGGTCTCAGACAGTCCCGCTCTCTCACACATGACTTGGTGTTTTGGGTCTTTTGCATGCATAGATCAGCGGACTTTGAGGGTGGTACGGTGGCTGGGTCGCATATGGTAGTGGGTGATGGTGGCTAGCTCCGATTTAGGTTTTGTTTTGGTTGCAATTCATATCTGATTTAGGATTGTTTAGGTCCCAATTCAAATCTGGGTTGGGTTTTGGTTGTGTATGATTAGCTCCTCTCTCTCTCTCTCACTCTCTCTCTCTCTCTCTCTCTCTCTCTCTCTCTCCCTCCGATTTGGGTTTTTTTTGGTTCCCGATTCAGATTCGGTTTAGGTTTTGGTTGTGTATGATTTAGCTCCTCTCTCTCTCTCACTTTCACAGCAGATCTTGGTGATAGATTGAATGAGATTTGTGTTTGTGGATCTTGTGTGGGTTGGTCCGAATTTGTGTTTATGATTTTGTATCCCTATGAATTTGTGTTTTTGATCTGGTTTTTGATTGTGAGACGGCCAACAATGTGTGGGTTCTAATTGCGGATCTCATGCCTGTAAATTGGTGGCTGTGACTGTGTGTGGCCAAAAACAGTGGAAGAGTTTAGAGAGAGAAAGTGGCTTGTTGTTGGGTTGGAAGAAGGGCATTTGGGTCTTTGACCCATGTTTCACTTAAGCAAGAGTCACATGCAAACTCATGAGGTTGAGAGTTCCGTCCAATATAACAGAAAATTTAAGTCCAAGGTGCAAAGTGTAACAGATGTCATAATTTAGGGTGCAAAATGTGCATCCGAAAAGTTTAGGGTGCAAAGTGTAATATGAGGTATAGTTTAGGGTAGTAAAGTGTAATTTTCCCAAAATTGGCTGAGTACATACAATTCAAAAAAAATCAACACTTATATTAATTGACCTAAAATTAGGGTACTATTAAATAACATCAATAATTATTTTTTGGGAATGCAGCAATTATTGCATAATGGGTTATGTGTCAACAAAAAGAAAGCAAAACGTGTCCAAGGATCATGTGCAATGCACATAATCAGGTGGATCCTTAGATATTTGTCACTTTCTTTTGTTACCAGATAACCCATTATACCTTTCCCTTATTTATTTTTTATTCTAAAAAAGTTTGTTATTTATTTTTCAAGATACAAACCTAAATTATGAAATTAGAGATAGAAATTTAAACAATGCAAAAGTTGCAATATAGTTTTTTTTTTTTTTTTTCTCATAAAGATGCAAATATGCAATACAGTCATACAATAGCATGCACTTAAGGGGGAAGAGAAAGAAATAGAGCTACCAAAATTACTTAATCAAACTTTCTCCAAGAAGGAGACTTCTCTAAATAAACCAAAAAAGGGGAAAAAGAAACTTACCGTAAGACTCACCTACAATAGACTGAAGACTCATTTATGAAAAACAATAAAGGAATGCCAAAGTTGTTGATTGTGTGTGAGGTTATAATTTAGGCAGGTGTGGCTCTACATGTATCTCAGGGTGGTCCTGATTTGCCAAAAAAATGTATATATATATATATATATATATATACATGCAAAAAAATATGTATATACTAAACTAACCTATTTTGACCACCCTAATAAAAATATTGACCACCTTGATTTGAGAATTGCAAGAATTTTTATTCAATAAAAATAAGAATAATACTACATTCACAACATTTCTACAATAATTTCATAACAAATCATATGTGATAAGTGGAAATCGGTTACTATTTTTAATTTGGGTCCAATATTAACATCACTTTTTAAACTACAAATAACAAATTATTATATAAGATTTGTTTCTAAAATGTATGTAGCATTACTCCAAAAATAATTCGGGCCCCTCAAGAAAAATATTGTAATCATGAGTTCTCCTTGATAGTGCCAGTAGTTATGCTCTTTTTGGCTTTGCAGTGGCAATAATTTTTCTTTCCTTAGCAACTCAGCTCACAGTTGTAGCAGACATCATCCGTTTTTCTTTCTATTCTCTATTATCATTTCAATTCTCTTACTTCATTACTCTGACCTTAGCATTCTCAATTCTCACTTTATCTCTTATAAATCTTTTTTTTCTTTGTTAGTAGAAAAAAATGGTAACACTTCATGTATTTTCGTGTTTTGTTTTTTGTGATATTGATATATTCAAGTTATTTTTTTAATTAAATTTTGTATAATTTAAGTTTCTTAATGACCACTCTAAAAGTAATTCCTGGAGCCACCACTAAATTTAGGACAAGTTTTACTATTTTAAAATTTTGAATTTGATCTAAGAAAAGATGGATGTAGAAGCAGAGAAGCAAAACCATGCTTAACAGAAAACAAAAACTCACAACAACAATAAATTTATTGATTATATTGAAAACAACCACTCTGCTAGGATTCAATTGGCAGTGGGACTGAATAATTGGCATCATCATCATTCCTGCAACCCAAACTTTAGAAATAAGAGTTAGAGAAAATCCTACAGAGAGAATTTCATGAGAAGCAAATCAATCAAACAGGAGAGAAAATGGTAGAGGGGAGTCTTTTGTAGCGTGAGAGTAGTAATCTTTTGTAGCTGAACAGTTTCAAATTCTAACAGAGTTTATAAAAAAAATTAATGATGTGGAAAATTGTGGAGCTAGTAAAGCTAATGTGGCAACATATTATGAAGTCAACAGAAAGTCAGACGCTTCAGTTTTATAATATGTATAAATGATGGAGAATTAGAGAAAGATAAATAAATAATAAATAAATAAATAACATAACGTGTTGGTACCTTTGCGGTTCCCATGCTCAATTCCATGGATATAACATTACAAAGTTGTCTCATGAAGTCCCATACCATATTTGCATATTCTTCAGTAGTAAAAGAAAGATGACAATTCTCAACTTTAAGGAACAATTTAACCAAGTAGGGGATGTTTTCCAACACAACATCCTTGTCACCGAAAAACCTTCGAAATGAAAGTAATCAGAGAGCCGGGGTGTTTGTTTGGGGTTGGTATGTGGAATACTTAGCATTGCAAATTAAATGTAATGTTTTTAGCGTAGGTATATGTACAATGATAGTGAACTTGCCTTTAATATTAAAGAAGGCTCCATAACATAGTAAGAGGGTGAAATCTTGGAGGAGCGGGCAGGCGGTGAGGAGTGTGGAAAGAAAGTCACAGTTTGCATATTTAACATTTCTAAGTTGTAGAATCCTGAGACCAGAAGGAAGATTGAGAAGAATGCCATCCTTCAATTTGAGAACCACTAATGTTGTGCAAAAGAAGAAGAAACTAATTTTTAGCAATAGCAATATATATGTGGAGATCAAGCTCTTGCACACCACAAGGAATGGTGGCTTAGACCAATGTGTTGACATAGAATAAGTCACAATCAGGCCAGGCCCATTGGAGGCAAAACTTGCATAAAGGAATGGCGTTGCAAAGAGTCTAGATGTTGGATGCTGTATCAACAAACCTAAATTTTGCATTCTTATTCCTAACAAGATTGAAGTAGTCCAAGTCAAGAGTTGGGATGAGAGTCCAAAGGGGCTTCCACCTGCTGGACAAAACGCTTGTGACGACGGCGTCTTGGGTAGGGAGAAAGGAGAGGATGTGGCTGAGGAGACAGTCAGGTAGGCTACTAATTATGTCTTCTATGAAGTTTATCAAAAAAAAAAAAAAAAATTATGTCTTCTATGTATTTTTTGTTCTCAATCCTCTGTCTCTATGCCTTCGTGCTCCAATCTGCTTCTCTTATTATTCTCTATGTTTTTTTTTTTTGGTTAAAGGAAGGGTATTCCTTCAATTTTGGAGATTTGCAGGTTTCATTCAAAGTATATTATTAGCGGTAGAATTTGGCTTACCTCTAGTATTTTTTTAGGGGAGGAAGAATGGAGATGGGAACTGGCCCCCTCCAGTTACACAAAGAGGCCCACTGGGCTAGTAAGTGAGTAGGAACATTATCGGCTCTATATTCAAAAGAAAATGAAACATTCATAAAAGTATTACAGAGGCACAAAATATCATCTATAATAACTCTGATACTCCAGTGGGGGGCTACATCAGACTTGGATAGAGGCTCAATGACATTCCACGTGTCACCTTCAATTATTATGTTGAGTTGATGTAACCTTCAAGCACTGCTCTTTTAACAGTCCCAAGAGCAGCTTTAGCTTCTCCAAGCAGAGGACTTTCAGAGACCAACTAGTCTACCCAAGCCAACAACATCTCTCCATTCTCATTTCAGGCAATAACAGCAATAGAGGTTTTGTTTTCTCTAATTGCTACATCAAAATTGAGCTTGACCCAATCTTTTTTGTGGTAAGGATCAACCTTTATCCAACTTCTTTTTCTTTGACTGGCTTAGGGGTGGCAATTCGTGTTCCCGTATCAGGTTTGTGTTGTGTCAATTCATGAGTATCTGAATATATAGGTCAACACTAACCCAACATGTTTATTAAACGAGTCAAGATTCCTCGACCCTAACACGACCCATTTATTAATAGGGTTAGTCATGTCAACCTGTTTATCATATTTAATCAAAATGAAAAAAAAAAATTATGAAAAAAACATATATATTTTTAATATAAAATTCAAAACTAATGAGTAATTGCATCATAAATAATCATTCAAAACTAAAGCATATCCAAATATTACAAATAATCAATCACAATATGTCAAAGAAAATAAATCACAACAACTAATAAGTTTAAATACTTAGAGTTTGAAGGGTATATTGGTAAAATGTCATTTAATTAAAGGGGTCAAATGAGTCAAATGGGTTCTATGCGTTGAACACTAACCCAACCCGTTTATTAAACGGGTTAACTGTGTCAATCCGAATATGACACGAACCCATTAAGCGTTAACCCATAACCTACTAATTTCAGTTATGTCATGTCGAGTTCGCGGGTAGTGTTCAATTTTGCCACCTGGCGATCCCAAGCTTTTTTATGATCCATATAAGTTAAGAACACCTGCTTCGATAGATCATACGAGGAAATAGTATTCTTCTAGTCTCTTCTTATTTCTAGTCATCCACATCATATCACAAAGAATTGCTACATAAAGCTAGAAGTTACCCACATCTTCATCCACAATCCCCAAAGAATCCTTAGGATTAAGGATGAGTTTAACCCAATCCTGAATAGATAAATTTCTCATATTGTTTATATTCGGTGGCCAAGGAGCCAAGAGCCAAAGCTGCTGTTCCCACACACACTGAATAAATATGTGCTCCAAAATTTCTGGGGCACTTTTGCAAAGGCAACATTCAATCGAATGCAAGGTGAGTCTTTACTTAAGGATTGATCTCGTTGGAAGGATTTGCCAAGCCATTTTCCATAAGAGGTTCTTGAGTCTTGTGTGGACTTTCAGCTTCCACAAAACTTTCCAATCAGCTAAATTGAATTGAGGGTGATTGGGAAAGTTTGAGTCGCTAATAGCGCTATATGCTGATTTAACAGAAAATTCACCTGATGGAGGTAGACACCAAAAACCCTGGTCTTAAAGGCTTGTTGTGGCAGATGGACACTTATTATCTTGTTGATTGTCTCTGCTTCAAAACTTTCCTCAAGTCTGCCTTTGTCCCAACTCTGGGTATCATGATTAATCAAGTCTGCCACAAGGTGAAATTCATTAGAGGCATCTTGCTTGGAGCTAGGAAAAAAATTTGGTTATGAAAGAATCCAAGGATCTTCAAAAATCCTAGTGTTCCACCCATTCCCTATTCTGTGGCAAAGCCCTTTTCTAATTACATCCTTGCACTCAAATATGCTCTGAGATGACCACAAGACTACTTTTGGAGAAGGCATGGCCATGAAATTTCTATTTTTGATGTACTTCTTCTTGAAAACTTGAACCCAGAGACTCCTTTGGATTAAAAATGAGTTTAGTTCCTACTATTTACACGTTGACAGTTTGACACTTACATGTGTATATATAAATAAGGGATAATTACAGCAAACCCACCTGAGGTTTGGCCCGTTTACACTTTGTCTACCCGTGGTTTAAAACTTATCACTTTGCCCACCTGAGGTACCTTCCGTTAGAGATCTGTTACCCACCTCTCCCTTTGCCGTTAAAAAAACACATTTTTAGAGAAAAACAAACATAACAAAGATCAAAAATTTAGGGTTTTTTTTTTTGCTTAAGAACTTCTTTGAGAACAAGGGCCTAGGCTTTTGCTTCCACCGCCACACCGTTCCTCTTCAAGTTCGAATTCCCTATCTCCATGTAAACTCAACTCAATAAAGTTTCAATCTTTAACTGAAACATTTTCAAAAAATAATTGGGATATCTGATTCTGTTTTGTTCTATAGCTTCACTGTAACATTAATGAAACGAAACTAGAAACTATATGCTCTATTTGTTTTGGCTGGAGAGTTTGCATTAAATTTTTTTATCTGGGTTTTTATTCTATTTAGTTTTAGTGTTTGATTCAGAGTTATATGCTTGTTTACTTCTAAGGTTTTGAGCTTTTGCTTTCCGTTGGCTGAAAAATTTGCAGTAGATTTTTATTTTTTTATTTTTTTGGGTTTATTCTATTTGGTTTTAGTGTTTGATTAAGAGTTGTATATTTGTTTACTAAGGTTTTGAGCGTTGCTTTCCAAATTTTTGCTATGACTTTGCTTGAAGTGATAATAAAGGCCTCGGCCAATACCGAGCCACTTGCTTTCGTGTCAGAATACCCTATTGTTCTCAACCCAGATGATGTTTTGCTGAGGCCTAAACTTGAAGACCCAAATCCCACATTTCTTGTTAACCCTGTTATCGGTTGGCAAATATATCAAACCGATTTTTGAAGTATTTTCTTTGTCCAGCAAAAGATGCTTATGGCAGTATGGTGGATTAGAGGAAAGAAACAGCTCAGAGTACAGATTCAAACCAATACATGTTTGAATAACCCATTAGACAAGAGAATAGCAATACTGTTGATTTGTGTTTTGTTCTCAAAGAAGTTCTTAAGCAATAAAAAGCCCTAACTTTTTTATCTTTGTTATGTTTGTTTTTCTCTAAAAATGTGTTTTTCTAACGGCAAATGGAGAGGTGGGTAACAGATCTCTAACGGAAGGCACCTCAGGTGGGCAAAGTGATAAGTTTTAAACCACGGGTAGGCAAAGTGTAAACGGGCCAAACCTCAGGTGGGTTTGCTGTAATTATCCCTATAAATAATGTCTTTTTATTGATTCTCAAAATAAAAATAAGTCTTTTTATTTTTTATTTTTTTATTGAACTCAATTGAATTCATAAAGGCTCCTTTATTAATTATTATCTGCAAATATATATATATATATATATTTGAAGAACAATACTAAAATTTCATTAAGAAAAACTAACCATATCAGAAGAAAGTTATGGAGGAACATCCTTCATCCACACGACACAATCTAAACAAGTTATAACAAACCTAGCCAGATTTGCAACTTAAATTTGATGTACATGGTACTTACCAATCCAAAAGAAAAATATTTATTTTGTAAACCGATATATGTTGAAAGATTTTACTTCCTCTTTCTTTTTCTTTTTTTCTTTTTTGTTTTGTCAATACTGAATATATTTAATAACAAGTAATATGGAGTACTATATTTACTTTATTTTGATCAAATTTTTTATCTATTGGGACTATGTTGTATTGCTTTTCAAAGTTTCTATGTTTTGTACTTGGAATCAAGAATCACTAGTTAACTTTTTTGGTCTGTTTGGATCAAGGGAGAGAGAGAGGGGGCGTAGAGTAAACTTGGCCGGAAATTATGCTATTTCAAACCCTCCCAACCCTCCCCCCTCCCCCCCCCCCAAAAAAAAGCAAAAAACTCATTTAATTTAGCTATATAAAAAAACATAAACTACATTTGAAGCTCTATATATTTTAAGGGGATAACAAATTAAACTGTTGTTGAGGTATAAAATTTCAGGCCCTAATTTCATTACCCTACTCACTAAAAAATACCCACACAGGCCCATAAACTATTTTGAGCCCACATAAATATTTCCCACATATTACCCAAATATTCTCCATGTTATTGGGCTCCCACAAATATCCCCTATATAAGCCCCATAAATTACCTTGGGTCCTCTCACAAATATTACCCATCATATCCTACATATTATCAAATTTGGGTCTTCCACAAAAAATACTTATCACATTACTACTGAATTGGGCCACAAAATTACACTATCTCCACAAAAAAGCCCAAAATCATTTAACTTGTGAGCAAACCCGAAAAGCCCAACAAAGCCTAATATTATTTTGGCACCTATTTTACATGTACTAAAGTTTCTAATTCATGGGAAATATAATTACTCATCACTCAAAAAATACTTCTCTTACAAAATTTATAAAAGTCCATGTATATCACCCATGCTAAAACTATGCATTTTTGTAGGGAAGACCAAGCCCAAAGAAGCTCAACTACAAAGTCTAGCTGAGCCGGCCCAACTCACATACAAATCCCAGCAACTGAAACTCATGTGAAATGTCCAGTCAAGCTTCAACAGAACCTGACAGCTGGGGCCCATTGCCATCAGTAGGGTTGTCCACCAAAAATCGAAAACCAACCCACCCGCCCAAACTGCTCAGGCCAACTTGAAAACCGACTGACCTAACACTAGTGATGGTCAGCGGCAGGTCTTTGCCACGAAAAACCGATTTAGGTGGGTCGGATGGCAGGTTTTCTTCTCCAAAACCCGATGAACCCGATCCAACCGACGAAACCCGTGAAAGAAGACTAGATCTACCTAGATCCAGTGAAGATTTGGTAATTTTTGGTTAGATCTGGTGATGAGATGGAAGTTTTCGCTCAAATCTGGGCTTGAGGTGGTGTTTTTTGCTTCGATCCCGTGGTTGTCACACAGATCCGAAGAAAAATCAACAGATCTGGCGAAGATTCTGCGATGAGATGGAAGTTCTCGTTCAAATCTGGGCTTGAGGTGGTCTTTCTTGCTTCGATCCCGTGGTTGTCACACAGATCCGAAGAAAAATCAACAGATCCAGCGAAGATCCAGCAAAGATTCGGCGAAGATTTGGCGATTTCCAACGAAGATTTAGAGGTTGAAACTCCCTCCAACTTCGACCGACCCGACTGTTGTCAACCGGAGCCCGATCCGACTCGACCCAAGGTTGTCGGCGGTCAGCGGTAGGCCATTCAACCTCCCACCCGATGTAAGCGAGTCAGTTTCGGGTTAGGCACAAACCCGACCCAGACCAAACCGTGGACACCCCTAGCCATCAGTTCTAGCTTGTCCAATTAGATCAGAAAAGGACACGTGTCCAGCAGGGGTTAAACCCTTCCTTGCCAAGCTGAATTCCATTATTTCTCATGTGACACAAGGCAGGGATGACATGACATAAGGCTAAGAAGCTTCAGCCAACTGTCTTTCCTTTCTTCTCCAACACATTCAGTCAAGGACTAAAGGCAGCCATAACCAGGCTATGAGAGCTTCTAAAACGACTGGGAATTAGTTCATTTTCATGCCAAAAATGTGTACTCTCTGGTTCATGGACCAAGCACATGAACCCCAAATGGGAAACCTTAGGGAAATGTGGTTTAGAAGGCACCAAAGGGATCTCCGATAGAGTTCCCAACAAAGGGTTCCAAGGTTGACACCTGGCTTAGGGTGATGCTCCCTGCCCTAGGGAGCTCTGATTCTTGCAGTAGTAAAACCAAGATCATTAGCCTAATACATGCTTTAATCCCATCAACTAAGGCTAATCAGCATTTAATGCTAGGTCAGAACTCCAGCTGTCATTACCCAAAATAGCAAATAACACTCTAAAGTTGAACTTACCACTCTTGAGCAAATCTTAGGAATGATTCTCCAAGGATTTTCTGAAAATTGAGGAAGATTTAGCAAAGATTATTTGCTAATTACCCCCTCAAAAACTCAACTATAAATGGAAACTCTGCACTAATCCTTCAAGGGGAGATCAAGATAGACCCACATACACTAAGAGATACACTAAGAGAAAAGAGTTCTTCCTTAACTTCTTTGTTTAGCCTTCTCTAAGCTCTGGCAAATTTCTGAGTCACTGAGTTATTAGCTTCAAGCTTAGAAACTAAGTTCTCCAGATCCTAGCTCATAAATACCCCTCATACCTCTACCTATAAACACTCATCTATTCCCAACAGAAAGCTCCAACAGCTTTACTGAACACTCTCTCTCACTACTCATATTACCCACAAATGGCCCTCACTACTTACTACTACATATACTATATCCATGAGCATGCCCAAACATCATAATGATCTTGTTGCGCTAGCTAGAATCTCTTTCTCTTCCTTCATCTCACACTAAGTTTCCTCATTACTTGCTATAATGGAACCTATGACATTTGTTTATTCATTTACTATTGAAGGTTATGATGCAACTGTTATCCTAGAGTTTTTCCCTCATATTATTGTATTAGAAGGCTCTTCTCCAGAGCCCATGGATGATGAGTTTGAAGATGCAGATACTTTCCCTAATCTGTGAATAGCTAACGGCTGGAGGTTTATGCTGTTCTGTCTCATTTTACCGCTAGAATATTTTAGCGCTGGAATATTTTACTGTTGGGTTATTTCTTTATTGCAGTATACTTTTTATTGTGCTGAAGTGTCTGTTGTAGGAAGTGTTTTTGGGCTATCTCATAACCCTTGTCAGTCCCATCCTAGGCCCAAGGTATAAAAAGAGGGTGAACTCTTCAAAAAATTCACCGATAGCTTTTGGGCTATGCTTCAAGCCCATCATCGAGTTTTGATTTAGGCCCCCAACCCAACATAAATCTCATTTGTTGTAAGGAAAACTTTTCCACCCCCGACAACTGTTTAGTTTCAAAAATAACAATTTCAACCATAAGGTTTCAAAAGGCAACATAATAAATCATATAATTTCAAAGTTTAATTTGTTACACCTTTAAACTACACGATTGAAAATGTAGTATATATTTCTAGAAGTTAAATTTCAAGAGCCTTGAGAAAGGTTGGGTTCTAATTAACTCAACTGGTAAAATTTCTGATGGTTGAATAAAAGATCTAGGGTTTAATTATCGTCTACACCAAAAATCAATTAGTGTCTTAGTCTGATGATAAAAAACTATCATCAGAAGCGGACCTCATACATTGAAACTCTTTAAAAAAAATGAATCTTGAGAAAGGGGTGGCTTGGTATTTCCACGAGAGAGGTTTCAAAATTCGTGGCATGCTATTTCTAATCATAGTGCGATAGGCGTATATTATTCGGAGGGATGCCATGGCCGCTTTGCTACCCTAGTCTTTGCAATTTGAGCGAGAGGTTGTCCTGTCCCTACATTTCAATTTACGACCATTACATTTATTCTTTTCTTTACAGTGTTAGCTTTGAGGAGTCAAACAAAGCCCATTTTTCTGCCTTGAGGAGTCTTGAGAAAGGTTAGGTTCCAATTAGCTCAACTGGTAAAGTCTCTGATGGTTGAATAAGAGATCTAGAGTTTAATCCCTACCTACACCAAAAACCAATTGGTGTCTTGGTCTGATGATAAAGAGCTATCACTAGGAATAGACTTCATATATTGAAACTCTCTAAAAAAAAGAAGGGTTTAGGGTTTAAGGTTTAAGGTTTATAAGAGATCTAGGGTTTAATCTCCACTTACACCAAAAACTAAATGGTGTCTTGGTCTAATGATAAATGAGAAGGCCCCATATATTGAAACTCTATCAAAAAAGAGAGTCTTGAAATAGGGGCAGCCTGGTATTTCCACAAGAGAGGTTTCAAAATTTGTGGCACATTATTTCTAATAATAGTGCGACAGGCGTATATTATTCAAATAGACACCATGGCCGCTCTGCTACCTTGCAGTTTGAGCGAGAGGTTGCCCCTACATTTCAATTTACCACCATTATTCTTTTCTTTACAACGTCAGCTTTGTGGAGTCAAACAAAGCCCATTTTTCTTCTTTGGCAAATAGTTCTCTCTTTTGATTTTATAACTATGAAACAAACCAGCACTTTCATTAGCTTTTCTAGCAAAATCTTGTAAGTTAGAATGTGTATAAATTGAAGAAATCCCTCGTCAGCTTAGTAGCTGCGGATATGCCCAATGTATACTTTCATAATGATATTCATAAAGGGTATATTGGAAAAATTATCCAAATTATGTCAATCAATGAAAGACTATATTTTGACATATCCTAAAATCAAATAGAGGAGGATTGTCCAAATTGTGAAGGCAACAGCCTGTTTCTGTCAATGACAAAAAGTAAATGGCAATTAGACACTTGAAAGTAGTTCCTGATATTCTTTTTGCGAAGAATGAAAACACTCTTTAATTACTCTATCATCTACATGATCAACCATGATGTTGTCTACATTTGAGTGAATTTTAGCCCCTTTTTTTATATAATACAATGGATATCCGCACAAAAAGTTGGGTCTAAAAAACCAAAGGGAGGTAGAAGAACCATGTGAACAAGATGGAGCTGTCTGAGCTTGGAAAAAGGTGTTGTTCAGAGCAGTGTCAGAAGGCCAATGAGTTGAGTCCAGGAGTTCTTACAATTATTATCCTCTGAAAGGGTGTGAAGGATTTCCCCACCCTAAAAAAACCTTCCCTCATCAATCTGTAAAAAACAAGTTAAAATTTCAGTATTTATATGTGCTACTGAATTAACACCTTTATTATATCTGTTAGTTTAGAGCAATAATAAGGACAACTTTTTTCACTGTCTTTATATGTGCTACTGAATAAATATCTTTATTATATTGTTAGTTTTTCACAATAATACGGACACAACCTTTTTCATTATCTTTTCATAACTTGTTAAGATGAAAAGTTGTAAGTGGAGCAACATTACTTTCATATAGACCCACAACTTAATCACTTTATTATACACCAATCGCAACATGTCATTGTGAATATTTTTGTCACTTACTGATTAGTTCTACATGGACTCTTTAGCACAAGTTTGAATCTTTTTTATTCTTAGAAGCTTAATGTGCAATGACTATAGCAATGTATCTCAAAGAATATAGTAAAGTTGAAAAGAAGATAAAATTGCATACTTCGAGTTGGATTCACTGATAGTATAAAAAAGAAGGTGAATTTTCAAATACCTCTTTCAAACCTTGATCTACGACCTGCTCGACGAATTTGACTTTCATTCTTTTGTAGAAGTTCATCAATTTTATTTGGTAATGGTCCTGAGAATTCAACACGCTCGCTTCTGCTTTTGCTACTCTAAATGATGGAAGAAAGAGCAATTGTTTCAACTCAATACATGTAGAAAATAACATAGCATGAATGACTTTTACACAGTTGAATGGCGTCTTATTTTTTGTAAACAATTTACCTAATTAAAAATAGATTTCCAGCTTTGGGCCAGCTAATAGAACACATGCTAGTTAAGTTTTATTACATTATTTGGTTTTAGGTTTTACTTAACAATGAGATTGTACACTTACCTTATTAGTTCTTGAAGCATCTGGTTCTTCCTTTTCACTAAATGCCATTGACATATCATGAGAATGGTATAGTTCAGATGTATCAAAAGAATCTGTATGGCGTTGCTGCTTCTGTATTGCATGCTTGGTTAGAACCTTGGATAAAAGATCTTCATTCCCTTTCTTCGTTGAGTAAGATGTTTTGGCAAATGATGGATCTAATGCACTAATTTTGCTTTTTGATCCATCTGATATTGTGGATGCAGCAAAAACCTCTTTTCGCCTTTTTGCCCATGTAAAGCCGCTTGGTGCTGCAACTTCTGATGGGCCTGAATATGTACTGTCCCCTTTAGATGTATTCATTACTTGGGAAGTCTCTGACATTGTATCAAATGATGGCTTTAGTGGCTCTCCACGCATAGAAGTACCTTTTCCTTTGGGAATATGTGAACGGTCACTGTTTCTATGATCAAGTTGAAAATATTCTTGTTTTTCCTGCACAACAAAGGATACATAAATAAATAAAACCTAGGTTTCTTCCTTTAACTACACAAACACTGTGCATGCATGCACACACACATACCTCTTTTGATGCTAGTTTACTCTGAGAATTTGTTTCTTGCAAATTTTTACGGACTCTTCTAGGCTTCTTTGATGCTGCAGGCTCTCGCATTTTAGCACCAGTCTTTTTCCTGGAAATACATTGACTATTTAGCAGATAATTATTTATATTATTAAAACCAAAACAGAGAAGGAAGCCATTAGGAGTGGATGCTCCCATCTAGGTTTTCATATCAGCATGACTCATAGATTCAAACCCTAACTTAATCTAGCAATTTAGACTGACTTTAAAATCATGCAATAACAATAAATTCACCCAATTATGGAGAAAAGATATTTGCTTATTTTATTTTATTTTTTCTCATCAGGAAGGACCCAGATCGCTAGTTTCACTAACATAGCACGCAACTGAACATTCTACAGATTAATGGTTGTATCATATATGTGAGTGTGAACAAACTACAGACAGAGAAGGACCCCCATAAATGAGTGCAAAGGAGATATAATGTAGATTTAGATTGATTGTCAGGCAGCTTCAAGAATTTGATTCAGAAGAGTGAAAACATGTCTACCCAAACCTGCATGAGCAGTTTATATAATGAAGAGTAAAAAATATTTCACCTTTGTCCATCCTCACGACTTTTAGCATCAATTTCCTTGCTAGGGGGGTACTTTGGAAAGCTTGATGGGTCACATGCAAAAGGCTTTGTGTTGAAATACTGAAAAACAAAAGCATGACGCAGACATCAAATCAGACAGTCAAAGGCTCAAAACTACAAAATGGTACGGGTTTTTATCATTAAAAAAATATAAGCATGCACCACAATATGATAATATGAAAAATTCTGGAAAATATCTAAATTATAAGTGTAGTAAGGGAAATCTAAAAAATAGCCATGCCCTAAAATGTGGTAAAATTGGAAATAACTTTACTTTGAAAAAAAAATTTAAACAAACTAAACTTTTGGTAGAAGTTACCTCAGACATTAGGGCAGAGGATGCAGTCCCACGCTTTTGAGGATCTATGGAAAGTAAAATTTCTATCAGGTTCACAGCAGTTTTTGGAAACTCTTTACACTTCTCCCTAAGAGAACTTTCATAATTATGCAGGGGTTTAAACATAGCTGCTTGAGGAAGTTTAGACTTTTTCCAGAACTCATCAGGTGGTGAACCACAAAGCTTGAAAATTTTGTGTAATTGCTCAACCTGAAGATTGGAGTAGAATACTCATCAAACTCAAGTGCTACGTAAGAAATACTTTAACACAAGCCAATCAATAAGTGAACAAATTCCATTCTCATGGATAATAGTTAAGAATTAAAGTGTTAGGAGGATGTCTACAAGTCAAGAATTCTTTTGAAATTTTCACTGCAATATCAACAAAGTAAAATTTAGATTAGAAAATTACCATATCCTAAATGTATCTAATAGTAGGTACTGAGAAATTCTGAATTTTTAAATACTATAGTGTTTAAGAGAATTTCAAGCACTAAAATGAGTTTTTGTTTACTTAATAATATTATGTAGATATGTGTATAAAGAATTTTGTATAAGAATTTGTACAAAGCATAAATACAGAATACACTACATCTTTTGTACTCTTCATCAAACTCCCATTTGTCTCTGTCCATTAGCTATCAGGTAATATAAAACAGGTAAGAATCATGGGATAAAGAAATAAGTGCACTTCATTAGTGTTATCACCTCAGTTCTTCCTTTAAGGATAGGCTTCCCCATAAGAATTTCTGCAAATACACAGCCCACACTCCAGAGATCCACTGATACTCTGTAATTTGTAGCCCCCATCAAAAGTTCAGGAGGACGATACCATAAAGTAACCACACGACTTGTTAGAGGTTGCCTCTTTGGGCTAGCAATATTTGCCAATCCAAAATCCCCTAATTTCAGAATCCCTTCGTTGTTTACCAAAATATTTGATGCTTTAATGTCTCGATGCATTATACCTCGTAAATGGCAGTGCTCAACTCCACATAATAGCTGTGTCATATAACACTTGACCTACAGAGAAGTCAACCAAAAACTTTTAAATACCAAAGGAGAAGTGAAACAGAAACAGATCAATGATATAGCCTTCACATCATACAATAATCTAATGTCTTAGCAATGATCTTATTTCGCCAATCTATATATAAAGTATTAACAAACCTGTGCCTCACTAAATTTGATGTCGGGGTTGGACACCAGTCCAGCAAGATCGTGTTCCATGTACTCAAATACAAGGTATATACTATTTGATAACCGAGAAGTAATAAGCCCCTCCAATTTGATGATGTTTGGATGGTCCAGCCTGCGGAGGATCATTATTTCTCGTGCCATAAATCTTATGCTCTCTGGCTGAAAATTGTCTACTCGCACCTTTTTCAAGGCAACCATCTTCCCAGTTTCAATTTGACGTGCTCGAAATACACTGCTGTATGTACCTTGCCCAATCTACATGCATGGAAGGAATTAAATAAAGATAATTTTAAGAAATGAATATTAAGAAAAATTATCAACATACGGCCAAGGAACCAGCTATTGCAGCATAAGCAAAATGTTAGTGTAAAACGACCAACATCATGATTATCAGATGCATGTCAAATATCAAATACAAGTCATTTGGCTGAAATTAAATTTTTTCAGGTAATTATTTGGCTGATTTTATTCTGAATCACATTTGCACAGAAAACTCCTTTCAAGATTTTAAGCATATATGTAGTTATTAGATGTCCGCATATTATATCCACTACTTTCACAAGGCAAACAGGGCTTATGGCTCAAGGTTCACTTTCAGGTAATACTCTACGTGTGTTGAGGTTTTTATTGTCTGAAAACAAGAGTCCTATAACACCTGCTCTTTGAGGCTCATCCCAAGGTAATGATGCTTGGGAAAATTCATCAAATGCTTAACTTGAATGGCTGAAGAAGGGAGTTGCCTTGAAGCCTATTATAAGCCAAGGAAACAGCCAAAAATACATTCATTAGAACTGTACTTTTTACACTTTAGATCTATCTTGACATTCTCTTTCAACACTTTTCAAATAGATTACATGATCCATCAACCAGTTGGGTCATCCCAACCTGCCTGCTCTGCATTTTCAGCTTAATAGATCTAATGCTTTTGTTCAAGCATGACTTCATCTCTCCAAGCCAGCCACACCCTGTTAGGCCTTAATGTCCCTTTCCAAACAACTTGTCATACCAGTCAATATCTTCTTCTTTTTTTATAGGTACCAGTCAATATCTTCTTAAAGGCCCTGTCAGGAGTCATTGTCCTTTGACTAAATAGAAGTCCAACGTACATGATTGAAAAATTCTCGCGCACTTCTTATCACTTCAATATGAGGTGAGAGTGCTCATCTACATATCTCTTTCTTTTCTTTCTCCTGAAACATCTATATATTATAGTACACCATATTGCAAGTACAACATAATTTTTTTCATTATATATCTGAAATGTCACATAAGGTATTAAGGTTACTAAGATAAACTGCAAAAGGTCCTTGCTAGGGAATTATATCCTCATTTTTAGAACTCCCACTTACTTGCCTTCATCTTCTAAATAATGCCACCTACTACTTTCCAATTTTCACTCCAAACCTGGATAGGTAACCTTCACAACCAAATCCCACTACAAGCAAATTATGCCAAATTATCCACTACCAACTACTCCTACATTTCAATTCAAACCAAAATTTTAGAAAGAGCAAACATTGAAATGGAAATTTAACATGAATAAAAAGTACAACAAAATCATATATATACATTAATGCAAGCTGTAACACAATTACACCCACATCCAAATCCTACAACATACAAACATACATACATAAATACATACATATAAATATATATATATATATATATATCATAAAAATTTCATATCCAGTGCACAAAGCTCCCCCTCCTACAGGGTCTGGTAGAGGTGATTAGTAGGCAGCATTACGTATTCATCATATATTATGTACAATATATGACAAATCAAAATCTGATAATGACATATAAAACAAAACTAAATTCATTGTGCTCTAGTTATTGTTTAAAATATATAAATAAAAGCACGTGTCATTAAACAAACAAAATGGGAAAGTTTTTGAAGTTTAAAATGATTGAGGCCAACCTTCTCCAATTTCTCAAAAGAATCAGCTCTGAGAGGGACCCAACCATCGACAGCTTCTGAGGCAGCAGAGCTGAGCCAATGTGGCCACCCAGCTGCAGTTTGCTCCGCCTGCACGTACCGTTGAGAGAAGCCAAGCCGGAAGCTGAAAGAGCCTTTGGAATGAGAGGCTTCCTTCTTCGTCTTCCTGATCTCACGGCTCCAACTCTCCACTGATCTCTCACCTTCCTTCTTTTTACTAGAGCTAGAGTTTCTTTCCAAATTTAAAGGCCCAGATTGGATCTTCATTGACATGGCAGAATCATTGTGTTTATTGTTATCGTGGAGAACAGGGGATGAAGCCTTGACAGCCCGAACCGCTTCCTTGGAGCTAATGCAACCCATTCAACACCCCACCCAATTCCCTCCAGCATCGATTGGACCAGAATTCGGGTCGGCCCAGATCGGTAGATGAGGCAAAGTTTGTGTCTTTTTGGGGGTAATTGCCCTGTTTAGGCTTCCCCTGTTTTTTTCACATTCGGTTTTGAATGGGATTGCATTGCATTCTCTCTCTCTCCCTATCTCTCACTCTCTCTCTCTCTCTCTCTCTCTCTCTCTCTGAGAGAGAAGAAATGTGAATTCGCTAAAACCCAACAAAAACCTCCTGAGAGAGGAGGAAGAAAAGGAGGAGGAGGAGGAGAAGCAGGGAGAGGAAGAGCCAGAAAAAGCAAAAAACAGAGGCAGACAGAGAGAGAGAGAGATAGGGATAAACAAGAAAGAGAATATTTTTAGTTGTATTCGGTTGGACTCGTTGTTTTTTCTCTTCTGGGTGGTCTCTGCGAGATCTACGGAGGTATTAGAGGATGGGAGTGTGGTTTTTGTTTTTCTGGGACAAACGGTCCGAAAGGAAAGGAAGTGAGAGAAAGAGAGAGACAGAAGGATTCGTGGGTCCGAAGAATTGGTTTCATTGCTTTTGATGCGTGTATGTGTGCGTACACTGTTTTATACTGTGTGTGTTTCCTTGGTTTTGCAAAAAAGGAAGAAAAAGGTAAAATGTAACCGTTTGGGAAGCTCATTATTATTCTCCGTTTGTTGCTTTGGTTTGGCTGGAGAGGAAGCGGGTGAGGTGTGGTGGTTGCTATGGCTAACTGCCCAACAGCTCCACTGCAACTCATTATCCATTATGGCTTGGAAAACTATTAGATTAGATTGGAAGGTTTGGAACTTTGTGTTCTTTCTTTTGGATCTTTTATTTAATTGCCTCTTTTTTAATTGAATTTTTAATTGCACTTGGGACTTTTTTTTTTTTTTTTTTTTTGAGAAACGCATTTGGGATTTGAAAGTATGGAACAATGATCACTTGTTAAATGCCAACAAAATGTTTACAGATATAATAATAACAAAAGTTTGTGCTCCGTGCTTATTTAATTATTTATAAACCGATTTAGGAGTTGAGTCACAAAGTTACTAATTTAACCAATGGGTCATCGGTTGAATTTATAAGAGCTGCATATATATATATATATATATATATATGAGATGAGTTCAAGTTACACCTGGTGTAAACTCTTCAGAGTTACACCTTTTTTAAACCATTGGATTTAAGTAGATCCAATGGTCAAAAAAAGACCCTCATTAATGCTAATATTCTAATTATAATCTCATTAATTATCCCTCATTTATTATATTTTATATCTGTCTCTAAACCCAAAAAAAAAAAAAATGTTATATTTAAGTCTCTCACTACGTTTCTCTCTCTATCTCTGTGTGAATGTGAATTCCTTTGAAAGATTTTGGGTGCAGATCAATGGGTTTCATATGCAACCTGGAGACTAAAAGCCAATAGCATAAAATTTGGATATGAAAATGTTTAAAGCTTGAAATACAACCAAAAGAAGGAAAATTGAGTTATTTTATACAAAACCCAGATAACATAATAATTTTTTGCAATATATGAAATGACATTTTTACCTTTAGAAGCTACTCAAGCTAGTAAATACAAATGCAAATTAAAGTGATCTTTACGTGTTTGAAGAAAAACCCAACTGAGTATGTGATTGAATATGAAGTAAGGCAAGGTTGCCACAGGAGAATTAATTATAAAACAACAATCACGCTGCTCAATTGGGATTCCTTTCAAATAGTACTTGGTCGAAGATTTGTATAATTGATCAAATAACCTGAGAGCAGTGATGAGATTCAACTTACTCCAGAAATCCTCTATGCAATGGTAATCCAAGACATGTCCACCCCAACGAAAATTTTCAAGATTAGGAGCCAAGATTTTCAATGATCCAACGCTAGAAGATTTATTATAAGGATGCCAAAGTAGATGAAGTTTTCGGAGTTTCTCTGCAATGATACTAATATAAGGTCATCACAATCTTTAATTTTTTTTTTTTTTTTTTTTTTTTTGATAATCTCCACAATCTTTAATTGCTAACACATCAATAGGCGAGTGGTGGATAATTTGTATAAAATAACTCAAGTCTCCAGACTCCAGATTGCATATGAAACTCATTGATCTGCACTCAAAATCTTTCAAAGGAATTCACATTCACACACCCTTTATCATCAAGAAGACGCCAGACTCCAGATTGCATATGAAACCCATTGATTTGCACCCAAAATCTTTCAAAGGAATTCACATTCACACACCCTTTATCATCAAGAAGACGGTGGAGGAGAAAGAGATAGAGAGAGAGTCAAATATAACTTTTTTTTTTTTTTTTGGGTTTAGAGACAGATATAAAATATAATAAATGAGAAATAATTAATGAGATTCTAATCAGAAAATTAGCATTAATGAGGGTTGTTTTTGACCGTTGGATCTACTTAAATCTAATGGTTTAAAAAATGTGTAACTTTTTAGAGTTACACCGGGTGTAACTTAAACCCATCTCATATATATATATATATATATAAAAGGGCTTTGTCTAAATTATTAATTAAAATTAAGTCTAAAAAACTAGCCACCTAATGCAATTCAAAATTGAGGTTTCACAAGTAATAGTGCTAGAAAACATAAAATAAAAGGATGTCATACAATTGTAGCCAAGTCTTTGCTAAATAAATTATCAAAAAAAAAAGTCTTTGCTAAATAAAACCTACTAAATGACTTAAAATTCTAGAAACAAAAGCATACCTCAAACTCCTAAGTCACATTCTATGCATATTGCATGTCCCATACTCTCATTAGCTGCTCCAATCCAATGGCTTATGATTTGAGCTAAAATTTGAATACTCTATCTTCATTGAAAAGTCTAGCATCGAGTTCATAATAAAATCATCTATTTTCATTAAACTTCTCATTCAAAAAACAATACCACAATGGGCCAATAAAGATAATTTTGTTCAAAACTATAAAACTGAATGGATGAAAACAACTCGTTCGTTTTACTGGTGTTACAAAAAACTTGTTGGGTTTATATTAAGTCATTTTCATAAGTGGTCCAATTAAACAACCAAACCAACTTAGGTATCGTTCACTAGGTTATGGGTCCAACCGGTCGGGTCGGTTCAAGTTTAATAACTTTGTTTATTATCATTGGGAGGAAGAAAACCTAATTTCGATTAGCGCCTAACTTATCCTTCCAGGGTAAATATAATCCCCTTAATTAGGATACCTGACCACATGACCTTATAGATTACATGAAGCTTTGAAAACTATTAGACTAACCTTTTTTTTTTTAAGACAAATTAGACTAACCTATTTAGTTTCATGCTTTCATGTATTTGGAAAAACAAAGAAAATAAAATTTTATAATAGAGAATTTTGCACAAAGTTTAAGGCAAACATAATCGAAAAAAAACATGATTTCAAGTAACACCTAACTAATCCTTCTGGTTGAATGTAATCCCTAGGAAACTAGATCCCATGACCTCATGCATCACATAAAGTTTGAAAACAATTAGACCAATCCATGTAGGTTCATGCTTTCATGCATTTGGTGAAACAAAAGAATAGAAATTTTTATATGAGAGAATTTTGCACAATGTTTGAAAGTCGTAATGAGAAAATATGATTCTGCATTACACTTAATTAACTCTTCAGGTTGAATGTAATCTTTTTGTAAGGAAACTCGAACCCAAGACCTTAAGCACCCATTGAGGTTCCTGCTTTTGCCTATTTGGCAAAAATAAAGAAAATAAATATTTTTGATCCATAAGAGAGTTTTTTTTTTTTTTTTTTTTTTTTTTTTTTTTTTTTTTTTGAGAATCTTATAAGAGATAAGTATGCACAAAGTTTGAGGCAAAAATAGAATTCAAGATTAGATTTTTCAAAGTTAATTTCTTTTTTTGAGAATGTTCAAAGTTAGGGGGTGTTTGGTTTGTGTTTTTAAACAACAATTTTCAGTTTTTAAACAACATTTCACGCATTTCAACGCACTTTTTCACCCACACGTATTTCCACAAATGTTTTCAAACAACAATTTTCAGTTTTTAAACACATGTACCAAACGGACCTAAATTTCTTGTAGTATATGATACGTAGGAATATCAGTGCACCACTACAAATGTAATTGGCAGGCTTAAATACATGGACTCACACGCCTTTTTCTTCAACATGGGTTCACTTTTGGAGCCTTCAAAGTATGCCACTCACGCCATATCACAACAAATTAATGATTCTTCATTCTGATTCTAGGTGGAGCTTCTTGCTCTCCGAATAAAAAAATTGACAAGCATGTGACAATTTATTTGTTTCTTATTATGATTGAATCCAAACTCCAAAGTGAGGAATTTCCAAATCACATGGAATAATACTTTTCCACTTAGGGGTAGAGATAATTGAAAAGTAAGGCTGCGTACCACATAAGGTTATTGTGGAGTAAATCTATTAACAATATTAAAGAAAAATGGTTAGCCATGTGTGCTTTTTGTTAAGAAATAGCTTTCAACTTAATCAAGTGGAGTGAATAGGAAACCTTTGTTAAATACTTCCAATACTTAAATAAGTTATTTTAGGTCAACAATTTGTGAAAGAATGTTCTAATAATGCATGGAAAGATTTATCTTTCAGACTAAACTAATGTAAAAAGAAACAAAACAAAAGCAAAAGCAAAAGTAAAAGTGAGAACCCCTCATATGGAGTCGTGCATAATGAGAATTTATGTTCACTATAACTTTCTCAAGATCCAAATGTAACCAATGTCCTGGTCAACACAATATTGTAGCCAACATCTAACTTTACAATTCAATGATTTGTACAAAAGCAAACTAGCATGTTAAGCTTGCCTCGAAAATTACCAAACTCGATGGAGAAAGATCTTCACATGCGTGCAAATACATCAATATTACTGTTAAAGATAACAAACCAGTCTTAATCAAGCCCTAACTCTAATCCTACTTGGTGGGTAAGCAATACTCGAGTACAAGTTTTGTAACCATGGTTTAGTGTATAGTTAGTTTAGGGTTTAACCTCTTATAAATATTAAATACCACACATTAGGTTCAATTGCAAACTACGACTTAGTAGGAAAGAAGTAGTCGCTAAGGGTTTTTTATGTGGATGTAGTCCATTAGGCTAAATCACGTATTTCATGTGTTCCCTCTCTATACTTTCTTTATTTTAGATTCTAATTTCAGAGAAAATATGCAATTGCAACAAGGACTTCAAGGGTTCACAATGATGAACCCTTGCAACCTAACGATTTCCTACTAAGAAAGAGAAACCTGAATTTGGCATTAGCCAACTTGGGGGTCGGCTAGAGAGGCTTTGATGGTTAAGTCCATAAACCAGTGGTAGAAGAAGAGAAATGAAAATGGCAGAGTAATAGTGCCAAGGTTACATACCTAGTACAATAGATGAGGGGTATATTTAACTATTTATCGGTGTGTGAGTGGTCGGTTTTGGTAGTACTTCCCTTCCCTTCCAAGCTAGTCACCCCCTTAGTTCGACTTAGAGGATGTGTGTCAGGATAGCAACTCCCGATCTATAAACGGATGTGAGATATTCTCGCGAAAGAGGAGAAGTGGGATCACTTCCCATCCCCCAAAATCAAGGGGAACCGGGTTATTATAGTTACAAGTACCATTAAAAGAAACTTGATGGTAGTTAGGATGCATCAAATACAACATTGAGGAGAGTGGTTGAAGCAGCAATAGGAATCCCTATAGTCTAGACTATGTGAGGCTCATGTTGTTCTATTTCGTGGCTATCGGTTTTAGGTTAAGTTATAATAGGCCTATGCCTATCTATGCTAGAAGGCTTCCCAGTAGCTGCTCAGCAATACCTCTCAAGTGGGCGAGGACCCTCGTAATTGGCAAGGCTCCCTTTGTACTATGCTTACAAATCGACCTTGGGCCTACACAGTGAGCAACAAATTGAGGAAAAGTGGGTATCAGTGACCAAGATGACTATATAGCTCGGTCATCAGCTCAAAGCTTGATTGACCCTTTACTGACCCCCACAAAAATGCAAAAAATGCAATATATATATATATATATATATATATATATGACAACACTAATTATGCAATACTAAATTGCAAAACAAACTGCTGTGAAGCCAATAACAAAAAAATTTTAAAAAAAATTAATAAAAAAAAAAAACTTTATACAAGGTTTTGCCAGCCAACATACATCACAATCTCAATTTTGGCATGGTTCTTTGCCTTCAGCTCACATTGCCAATTACAAAACAGCCCCTATAAGGAGAATCAAACAGGAAAAAAGAACAGCCAAGGAACTTAAGCTAAATCAATATGTAAGTTACAGTCATCTACGATTTAAGTGTAAACAGTATCATATATATGTGTGGTACCAAATCTCAATATCAAAGTGCAGAAGGAGCTGTATGCAGGAAGTTTCATCAACCAATTACACATGCAGTAACCATCTCCAGACAATGCTAATAAACCTTTCATGTAATTTCTATATTCTGCATTGCTTCATTTTGCGCCTTGTTAGTCCACTAGAATTAACCACTGAACTGATGATGGCATCATAAGAGATTTCAGCAGGGAACTTTATACTGTAATTTGCTCTTCTTTAAGTTGTAGAAGTACTGGTCTCTGGTCATTACTTCCAAAATTCATCTCCTTAAGCAATGGATGTTTCTCAGTCACCACCTTCTGTGGTGCAATTCTATTGGCTGTGTTGTGGCTGCTGTTTCTAGCTGCTGGGACATCATGATTGTGCTTTCCCTCATATGTTGTTATGACAGCTTTAGGGTCTGTTGAAGCTCTCTCAACATGTTTACGGACATTGCATCCCACACTAGTGCATTTGTAATAGCTCCTGTTAACAGATAGTGAGATATAAAAATGATTCTAACAGAGAATAAACATCATTAACGGTTTGAGTGCCAAAAAATTGAAGAAGAAAAAAAACTCAGGAGAGGATACCAAGATAAAATTATAAAAAAAGCTAAGCATAACATAAGAAAAAACTAGCTTTGGAAAGCATGCCAGGATCAAATTGTTAGCTCCAAAGGCAAACACATTCGGAGAAGTTCTTTTGGTTAACTGACGTGGGTGACAAAATAAATTCATTAGTCACGAAATGAGAGTTTAATCTCAGCTTATCATAATAATCTCATCAAGAAACTGGGGATAAACCAATTATACAGCACCCAAACTATTGGTATATGAGCTTAAAAGAAGCAAATTCACATGAACAAGAAATAAAAAAATTCACACAAGACATCAATTGTTGGGGAGATAACACCTTGGGAAGCCTCCAATTGAGTAGTTAATATTTCACATAGTTTAGCCAACTAGTCAACTACATGCTTACATCCAAGGTCGATGATAATCAAAATCTATTGTCAGCAATATGGACTACAAATACATGACTAACTCTCACAAATAAAACTCACAGACTCTCACAAACAATACTCACAACCTTCACAAACTCAAACACTCTCAAAACCTCTCACAAACATGACTGACCCAAATCCCAAAACATCAAAAATAAACTCTCAATATGAAACTCACAAACAAGACACTCACAATCCCAAAGTCCCAATAGTGTTGGTTTAAACAATAACAAACTCTTAACTCACAAATGCAGGTATCATTCAACCTCAAAAGAACTACCAACTCTTGAAAAACCCATGCTATGTTCTTCTATGAGTCTTTTCCTTGCCCTATACAGGAGCCCTCATAGGCTAAAGCCACCAAACCCTTTGTAACACTGTCTATGAATCAGACTTCAACATTTACTCCTTGATGGACTAGCAATACCTTCCCTAGTGGACAACGGATACTATTGCTTCTTGAACAAAGAGTAGACTTTCCTTCAACTCAAAGAAAACCCAAACCAATTCAAAATAGGAATATGAGGCAATTTCTAACACAAATACTTAGACACGATATCTCATATGTGAGGGCCTAATAACTTGAGAGACCAATTGACGCAACAAGGAAAAAGTAATTAGATTCTATATTGAATGATATAAACATTATCAAGTTTTGCATTTAGTGTTTAGAATATAAAACAGAGAAATTTAAAATTTTATTCTAGATAATGTAAAGGATTATGTCTCATAAGTAACACTCACAGATGCTTCTGTCTCATGGCCAAAATTTTGGAAGGGATAAAATTCCTTATCTTTGAATATTAAGATATAATAAACAGTGGATCGGATTCTTGGTCTCATATATAGAACATCTGGTAAATGTGCTAGTCATCAAGTGCAGAGGGAAGAAAGAAAACATTCAAAGAAATAAAAGTATAGAAAAAAGCTTGTAGGACCCACAAAATAACTGTTTGCATGAATTAATGATGGTCAAGTGAAGCAGAAGAACAAGAGACTTGAGGAGACTTTTTTTTTTTTTTGTGGAGGTGGGAGAAAAGGGGGGGGGGGGGGGGGTGTTTAAGGAAAGAGACATTTTTTTAACTGTCTTTCATTTTCAATCTTCTAATAAAACTTTAAGTCCACAGCGAGCTACTTGAGTTAGACTCTTATAAATCAAAGGAAGATAAGGGTGGCCTAAATCAACATTCTTGTAGCCCAGGTTCTAGCATGGTGATCTTTTCAAATGGATACAAAAATTGTAAACCATACATAAACTCTTAACTTTAAGAGGCAGCCTTACTGACATGTTTACTCATATTTTTGGATTGTAAGCTTCAGTTTATGGCCACTTTAATATATATGAAATTTCAAATTTTTTGGAAATATCATTTTTAAAAGTTGAATCCAAATCAGATCAGACAATTGAAATTAAAAGCTCATGACACTTCAAATCAGATCAGACAAGAAGCCGTTTAACTGGGGCCAAAGTTGATGCAACTCTTTCACTCAATATATTTGATTTTTAAATGTCAGGTCAGAGATACTGAAATATTCTTAGAATCCTCTTGCACCATGCAATCATTGGAACAGAACACAAACAAATAGAAACAGATGAGGTTACCACCTTGGATGTGGATTGCCTTTGACCACCTTTTGTCCATACTTCCGCCACCTATAGCCATCATCTAAAAGATCAACTTCACTTCTTGTTTGCACAATGATTTTTGGTTCTGTCACAGTCTTGTGCGACAAAGGTACCTCAGATGTCCCAGCATCTGTCATCCTGCACTCCAAGGTAAAAAAAAAAATTTCAAAAATCACAAAAAGCAAAAAGGGGTAAAAGAATGAATATGTACAATAATAGGTTGGGAACATGCCTTCTCTTTGGATTTGGCTCATTACCACCCCCCTCTTCTCTTGTTTCTGCATCACCTTCCTCCTCACTGTCACTTGATCCAGTTAACTGAGTGGGTGCTGTTTGAGTAGATTCTTGATCCCTCTCAGGAACTGAATAAGCTGGTACCACTTGACTCGACTTGTTCCAATTTCCAGCCTGATTTTGCAAACCCAGATCTGACTTAGCTTGAGAATTTG
Organism: Quercus lobata; assembly: GCF_001633185.2. Classification (NCBI taxonomy): domain Eukaryota; kingdom Viridiplantae; phylum Streptophyta; class Magnoliopsida; order Fagales; family Fagaceae; genus Quercus; species Quercus lobata. The sequence goes on from NC_044905.1 coordinate 85,093,427, forward strand.
TATTTCCACTTAGATCACTACCTTCTTTTGCACGCTTATTGGGTTGAGGCAGTTCATGATTATGCTGTCCTTTGTAGATAATTTCAGTTATTTGTCCTTCAAGAGAACGCTCAACCTTTTTTTTGACAGGACAATTCAGATGTGTACATTTGTAGTAGCTTCGTGGAAATTCACTGCCCTTAACCTGTTTCTGCCCATATTTACGCCAGTTGTAGCCATCATTGGTAGGCTTATCAACAGCAATGGTAGGCTGGTATTTCCTATCAGAATGTGAGGCCTCTGATTGTTCCATCATGGAATTTCTGGGGTCTGATGTTGAGGGTACCATCTGCTGTCGTGAAGCTTCACTTATAGTAAAGGATGGATTATGCGTCAATGACTCTGTAGAAGCTGCTAGTGTAGAAGGTTGAAATTCAGCTTGCATGTTCATGTGAGATTGGACTAGTGCAGCTTGAGCTGTAACCTGTGCCAAGGCCTGCTGGTGGGACATTCCAAAGGGGCTCTGCATGGATTTTGCAGAACAAAAATAAGCCACAAGAAAATTAGATGGTAGTGTAATAATCCATGAAGTTCTCACTCCTCATCATAATATCCAACTTGTCTTATAAGGAATTACAGACCAAACCAAACTTTCATTTTTCAAAAATCCAACAATGCATGAATAGCTTAGTATAATTACACTATCAGCCATCCATCCTTAACTATTGGCTCATTTGTGATGTCTATATTAAACTTCAAACTCTTGCATTCCACAACAGATTCAAGATTAACTTGCAAAGTCGTTTCTCACCAAAAAAAAAAAAAAAACTTGCAAAGTCCACCACACCATTCAAAATTAGTGTCAAAATTAATAAATTAGTGGACCCGTTGAATGGTGGAATGCACCAATATGTCAAAATTAATATTACTTCCCATTAATTTACAATATCCACCCTAATCAACCCAATAGTTTGTTAATTTAACACTGATTTTGGATAATGGACAGACATTACACATTAATCTTCAATCAAAGAATAGATTGCAAGATCTTATAGTTTAGGGTGAAAATTGCAAATAACAAAGTTTAGGGTGGAGAGCTACAATTAAACCTCAATAAAATCACGATTAATTCATATCATTAATAGTTCCTAAGTTATAATTTATCATTTCACTTTTTCATAAAATTCACTATTATTATTATTATTCAAAATTCCATAATTTTTCCAAAAATACATTTTCACCTAGTCCAACCCCTCAAAATTTCAAGTAAAAAAAAGTTCTCCCCATGCTTGACACAACAAGGAAATGCCTCCTCAATAAATAGTTGTAGCCACCACAAGCTGAATCAAACGTTAATTAGAGAAAGGAACTGAAAGAAATTGATCCAGCACATGGGAAACAGGTATACTTCTTTGCTTACAGGCACAATAGCATGAATCTTACACAATATCCCCAAATGAGATAATCTAAGTGCCTCTTGCTTGTCCCATGGAATTTGAATTGCTTCGATGTGATTTACATTGTTGGAAAGCAAGATTTGAAAACCTTATCCCTTTACCACCAAAGCATCAAACTTAAACACCCTCTAGTTTCAAAAATGAATCTATTCCAGTTATAGTTCAAACCCCTCACCATATATGCATATTATTCACAATCTTAAAATCTCAATAAAAGTGGCTCTTTCTTCAAAACAAGCATTATGCAAACTCCATAATTTCACTTTTCCTAGAATCAGAAACCATCAAATTAATACAGAATCAACAAAAACATGTTACTCACAATCTTAAGTATAAAATTCTTAATAAACTACCTTAACACAATGCCAATTCATGAGCTAACAAACGCCAATGCTCCCTCAATGGCAACTTCAACTGCCACCCATACCTTATTCCTTATCTCTCAACCTCAACACTCTAAAACAGGCATTATGCAAACTCCATAGCTACATTTCTCTACTCTCAAAGCCAACAAGAACCAACCCTTACTCCCAAAAGTTTGGGGTCAGCTATGAATCCTCAATAGAAAAGTCAAGGTTCGGCCACGTGTATTCTTTTCTATCATTCTAATCTATCATACGTCCTTACTTGACATGTCATTTCTCAAGAACCGTCAGATTCATATCTTATCCTTATCTTTTTCTCATCCTTATGCAAAGTTCATAACTCTACTCTCCTACTCTCAGAAGCTATGAAATTAACACAGAATTAATCAAAAACAAAGCAAGCCCGTTACAAAAACACCATAATCGGATTGAATTACCTGAGGAGAAAAGAATCCAGGGGAGTTGAGAAAGCCAGAGGGGCTCAAGCCAGGTGGAATAGTGAACAATGGTGAGGAAGCAACAACCAAATTGGTTGGCCTACTTTGCTTAAACCCAGAAGTGTTGTCCTTCAAAGAATTGTCTTTGTGGGTGAAGAAGGTGGGAGTGGCTAGAGGAGAGGCCATGGCTCCAGCGAGAAGCTGAGAGAAGGAACGGCAATCAGAGTCAGGGTAGTTGTCAGAGAAGAAGGAAGAGACAAGAGTCATGGGTCCAGGGCTTGCTCCAGGCCCACCTGTGAAAAGGGTCTCCATGGATGGTCGAGGTGGGAGTGTTATTGTTGGCCTTGGTGCTGTAACTCTCCCTGAATCTTCACTCTTTGCCATTCTCTCTCTCTTTCTTTTTGTATGTCTCTATGCAAAGTACTTTCTTGTAAAAGCTCTCTATCTCTCTCTCTCTCTCTCTTTCAAATTTTCTATCTTTCTGTGTATAACTGTCTCTGTGTCTCTGCAATATTTCTCTCTCTCTCTCTATCTGTGTGCGTAATTGCTTGCAACTACTCTCTTAATAATTTAATAACATTTAAAAAAAAATGTGTTTTTTTTTTTTTAATTTATTTGTTTGCGCGTTAGTGTGAAGAAATGATGGTAGTTGATGTTGTTGTTGGTGTTTCGTGCTCTCTTCAAATTTATCTCTCAGTGGAAAGTCCACGGAGCCGAAACCGATAATGACTTTTTTTTTTTTATAAAAAGAACAAAAAAAATGTATTACTTAGAATAAAAAAATATTGAACTCACATAATTTTTTTATATATATAAAAGAATGAATAAAAGTAAAGAATAAAAAAATAAGGGCTAAAAATTCAACTGAGGAAAGTGACAAAGAAGACATGGGGACAATGGCATATATATCATGTGCCTTGACTTTTGTTGCCCACCAGGACCGCCATTCCCACAACGTTTACAAATGCAACAAATGCTTGTCCGCTTGTTTCCGTGTATAACAGGAGCATGATGCGTGTAATATGCATCACTTCATCTCACAATCTGTGGTTGTTTCCACCTCTCTTTTTTTTATTTGAGCAAGTCTAGTACCATAACAATTTTTATAATTTTATCACAACTTTATCACATGGTAAGTAACTTGTGAATGGTAAAATCATGGACTTGTGAAGTGCTAGGCTTACTCTTTTTCTTTTATTTTCTTTTCTTTTTTAATTATAGACATAGCTTGTATCTAGTGCATTAGTGTATTAAATATGTTAAAATACACGTGTCCAAATTAGACATGTGTCTGCGTTCTAACATAGTACAATAGACACAATCTCAACCCTTCAATTATTAAGGATTGCAGGTATCTCAAGACTTCAACACATGCTAATTTCCTAACGACTCATGTGTGACGCTTCATACCTACGCAAACAACGATAACTACAACAAAATTGAACCTCTTAGAAACATGCCAAAGACCTAACCAACTCAATTAATTCTTCATGAGTATGATTTTAACAATGGTTTAAACTTAATAAGAATGTACCAAATGTGCCGACTTGCCCCATGAGCAAGTTATGGGAAAATTTGTGGTCTTAACATTTTCATTTTTCTTTGAATTTTTTCTTTTCAATTTCAATTTTTTAAAATGTTTTTTTTAGTTAATTTTGCACAGTACCATTTTACTATTCTCGGAAGATATTATTGTGGTCCTTTTCACCTTTTTCGGGGCCGTTTACAAATTGATTTGACATGACAATTTTTCTATGACTTGCCTTGATTTAAATATTAATATATATTATTTTACTATGTATGTATATTATTTATAACCAATAAACATTAAGAATATAGTTCACTCGCAATCCATTCTGAGTCGCAACTTGTGCCATAGTTGTTGATTAGGTATTATGAGGAAAAGAAAAGTGTCAACTGTCAAATCAACCAAGTTTTTTACTTGATGTAAAAGGGGAAAAAAATGGCCATTGATCCTCGTAGGATCAATTTGATACACAATGCATTTTTAATATCTTTGAGTAAAATAGGTCCCAGTTAGTTTAACTAGTAAAATCTCTAATGGTTGAATAAGAGATCTAGAATTTAATCTCTGCCTACACTAAAAATTGATTGATGTCTTGATCTGATGATAAAGAACTATCATCACGCTATAAATTGAAATTCTCTCTAAAAAAAAAAAAAAAACTTTGAGTGTATTTTCATTAATGAAAATATGATAAGAATCATTTAATATTAAACAACTTAATACAACAAGCCCTCGACTTTTTCTCTGTGTGTTATAAATAAATTCAACTATGTTAATTAAAAGTGAAGTTATAGTACCACCGGACCTTGTAGCCTAGTGGTATCTAGTACTGTTAACTCGGGGTTCTATCCACTGCAATTACCCAACAAAAAAATAAAGAAGAGAAGTTATAGTTTATTCTTCTCCCCCTTCCTTTTTCTTCTAGAACTGTAGTTTACTTTTTATTTTGGTGTTGTTATTGTTTTCTATTTTGGAAATGAATAAGGACTTAGGGTGACTAAAAGGCACGTATTGATGAAAATCATCTCAACTTTTGTTAAGTTGTTCTTTACCTAGCTATTTAAGAAATTTTGAGCTCCTAATCTCTGCATACATCATAGGTTACACCCTTCATTCATATATTAATAAGTATATATATATATATATATATATATATATAAAGTAAAATTACTAATTACACCCTCTAAAATCCAATCTGTTTTCTATTCTATTTTGCAAGTTTCATTTTTTTGATTTCAATATACTTTAATCAATTACTAAATTAGTTATTCCATCTAATTTTGTCTATTTTCACCATTAATTTCATTATTTTCTTTTTTTCCAAAAATAACGTCATTTTGATGGACTTAATAGTGTAGATTGAACAAAAAGAATACATTGAAAACAAATTAAAGTCAAAAGACAATTGTGGGGCCCAGCAATTCGTGGACCAGGCCCATTTGCCCTTAGAGAGTCCGAAGGCCCAATCCGAGGAGAACTGTGGCCCAAGCTCCATGACGCAGAGCACGGACCAATTTTTGGGAGGCAGCCGAGGACAGTCTAGTCCTCGGCAGGCCCATGATCCGCCCAGAATAAAGGGATAAATTCGTAAGGAAATCCAAAATACCTTGGGGCGATTACCCTAAATACCCTTCTGGATAAGGCCCAATGCCTGACAGAACCGTACTCTACAGCTTTATCAAGTCATCCCCAACAATTCCGGGATTAGACTGATGGGACCAATGTCAGTATTTGTAAAGACTGACCCTACACGTGGACGAAGGACATCGAACGCACACTAGTATAAAAGGAGAAGTAAGTGAATCTAGCAGGGGGGGGAAAAAAGGAGACTTCATGAAGAAGATCGCCGGAACGATCCATGCACAGAACAGAGAAAGTCCTCCGTTGGACAGCCGGAAAGGACCACAAGGGTCCTCGGATCAAGTCCGAGGAGCCCATTCTCAGAAGTGGCAGCATGGCGGGGCTTTAAACGTTTAGGCCCAGTCCATTTTCCACAGGGATCTTTCTGAAATCCAGACCGGACCATCCCCCCGTGACCAAGCCCAAGCTTTTCAAGCCCACTCTCTACAAATCGTATTGTGAGGGATCTCTCCCGCGTGAACCCAAAAATGTCACTGGGCCGCGCAGGAATCGTGTCCTTACAATTGGCGCCGTCTGTGGGAAGCATGCGCGCTTGGCGCAGGTGGCGGTGGAGTCAACTCTCTACTAAGCAAAAATTCACGGAGCTTCCTCCGTCTCCTTTGACGTGCAGCTGTTGTTCCGACATAAACTTCTGCTAGGGGCTACTCCTTGCAGCGCCCATGGCGTAGGCAGCCCTAGGGGCTCTTGGCCTCAAGCCGGCTCTCCCCGCCCTGATCTAGGGGCTTACATCCGAAAAACAAACAAATACCAAAAATAAATCTCGTAAGTTTTGGACAGAACCAAGGTCTTGCATGGTCCTCGGACTCAAACCTATGGGGAAACCAAGTACAAGAGATGAAAACCAAAAGTTTTGGACAGAACCAAGGCCTTGCATGGTCCACGGACTCAAGCCTATGGGGAAACCAAACACAAAAAAAATAAATCTCGTAAGTTTTGGACAGAACCAAGGTCTTGCATGGTCCTCGGACTCAAACCTATGGGGAAACCAAGTACAAGATATGAAAACCAAAAGTTTTGGACAGAACCAAGGCCTTGCATGGTCCACGGACTCAAGCCTGTGGGGAAACCAAACACAAAAAAATCTCGTAAGTTTTGGACAGAACCAAGGTCTTGCATGGTCCTCAGACTCAAACCTATGGGGAAACCAAGTACAAGAGATGAAAACCAAAAGTTTTGGACAGAACCAAGGCCTTGCATGGTCCACGGACTCAAGCCTGTGGGGAAACCAAACACAAAAAAAAATAAATCTTGTAAGTTTTGGTCAGAACCAAGGTCTTGCATGGTCCTCGGACTCAAACCTATGGGGAAACCAAGTACAAGAGATGAAAACCAAAAGTTTTGGACAGAACCAAGGCCTTGCATGGTCCACGGACTAAGCCTGGGGGAAACCAAACACCAAAAAAATAAATCTCGTAAGTTTTTGGACAGAAACCAAGGTCTTCATGGGTCCTCAGACTCAACCTATGGGGAAACCAAGTACAAGAGATGAAAACTACAAGTTTTGGACAGAACCAAGGCCTTGCATGGTCCTCGGACTCAAGCCTATGGGGAAACCAAGTACTCGAAATAAAAATTACAAGTTTTGGACAGAACAAAGGTCTTGCATGGTCCTCGGCCTCAAGCCTATGGGGAAACCAAGTACTCAAAAGGAAAAAACTACAAGTTTTGGACAGAACAAAGGCCTTGCATGGTCCTCGGACTCAAGCCTATGGGGAAACCAAGTACTCGAAATAAAAATTACAAGTTTTGGACAGAACCAAGGCCTTACATGGTCCTCAGACTCAAGCGTATGGGGAAACCAAGTA